>NC_056567.1:32191953-32241770 GCF_013358625.1 Macadamia integrifolia | reverse complement strand
AAAAAAAAAAAAAAAAAGGTGCTACCAATATAATAAGGGAAAATAATCCTCTGTTTTTCTCATCCCTGTTTTTCCTTGTTTTGCTACCTGCAAAACACGACACGTGGACAACTTTAAGACCAACGCATCGGATGTAATAATCCTCACCCAATCTTGACCGTTGATCTTAAAATTGCCCATGTGTCGTGTTCTGCAGGTAGCAACACAAGGAAAAACAGGAATGAGAAAAACAGAGGATTTTGATCCTATAATAAGTAGCAACCCATAGATTGCCACGTCATCTGCGGACTATAATAAATATTAAACCCTATTATTAGGGCTCGCGGGTGGGTAAAAAAAAAAAAAAAGTGCTACCAATATAATAAGTAGCAACCCACAGATTGCCACGTCATCTGCCGACTATAATAAATATTAAACCGGGACACGTTTGACTTCAACTCTAATTAGGAAGGTTTTATTTCCTGCGCGCGTTTCTATTTCTTGCCCTTTAAGTTTGAAAGACTCAATAAATATGTCTAAGCTAATCCCAACCCAACACAGATATTTTTTGAGAAGAAGAAGAAGCAGTCAGTGGCACTTATCTCAGGACTCATGGGAGTTGTTGATGAAGAGAAGGAGGGTTCCTCAGCTTCTGTTCCTCTTGAAAGAAGGGGAAAAGAGGTGTGGGAGATCGAAGCAGAAGCAGAAGCAGAAGCAGAAGCAGAGGCAATAGAGCCAAACGTGAGAGAGGTAGAGAAGCTATTAGATTATATATTCAGCGATGGGAAGTTATTGCTTGAAGCATTGATTCATCCATCCTTCTGTCCAGTGAAGAAGTGTATTTCTTATGAGAGATTGGAATATATAGGTGATTCTGTGCTCAACTTGTTGGTGGCGAGGGAATTGTTCTTTCTATATCCAGAACTCTCGCCAGGATTGCTTTCGAAACTCCGGGCAACCAACGTCGATAATGAGAAGCTTGCACGAGTTGCAGTTAAACATGGGTTCCATCACTACTTGAGGCATAAGGTTCCTCGTCTCAATGAACAAGTAAAACCCAACTCTTCTTTTTTTTCTTCTTCTTCTTTATAGAGTTAAGTATCATCTTCTGGTTCTTTGAAAAATCCATGAATTGCGGCACTTTAGAAATGTTCAGCCTGGGTAGTGCAATATAGCGTTGAGTCACCTTTGAGTTGTTAGGACTTCAATTTACTTGTTCAAACTTCTAGCGCTATCTGGATTGTACATTGCACTTTCCAAGTTGACCAAAACTTTCAAGTATTCAAGTGGGCCATATGGCTAGGAGAGAGAGAGAGAGAGAGAGAGAGAGAGAGAGATTATGGGGCTCGATTGGTATGCCATCAAATCCTGTACAATAGGTTTCACTTCCATATATGGATGGTTTCTAGTGTAACAATGATTCTGGCCATATTGTTTACAATAGAAAATTAATGTCCTTGACATTTTTGCAATTGGTACCTTTCTTTCTTTCTTATTAATGTATTTATTTATTTATTTATTGCATCATTGGGACCATGATTTCAAGTATTGATCTTGTATCGGTCGTATTAGATCGATATCGGCTGAGATCGATCCCTTATCTCTAACCGATCTGAATCGATAATCCATATCATTTCAGGGGTAAAATAGTAAAACTATTAGTAACTTTAAAAAAAAAATAGGGGTAAAACCGATTGATACCCACTAATCCGATCCGATCTAGATTGGTATCAGTATTGATAAAATACCGATACCGATACCGATATCAATACCAATACCATCCCCTAAATCCATGATTGGGACTACCATCTAAAGTTGCACTTCTTTATTGAGATGAAATTAAAATCATAAAAAGCATTGAGATTTTTTTCCGACTCTTAAGGTGGAGAGAGAATCTCTTCATCCACCATGATTTGATCTATGGATTGGACTTTTGGCTAAGTGAATTTTGTCATTACCTCTCATCTACTATTCTATGGATATTATTCTAGATGTCATGGCTTAAGATGTTCTCTCTTCATCATGGGTGAAAAAAACACTCAATCCATAAGTATTTAACAATTTTTCAGTGATCACTAACCTCTTTAAACTCGTTCAGATTCAGGAGTTTAGCCGAGAGATCTTGGACTATCCTATCCATTCCAATGGCCTCATCGATACACCAAGAGCCCTTGCTAATATTGTGGAATCTCTTGTTGGGGCTGTTTTTGTTGATAGCCTGTCCTCACTAGAAACAGTTTGGCAGGTTCTCTCTCTCTCACTCATCAGTGTTTACATTATTGTTATGAACTTAGATAATTTTTTCTCCCTCAGGCGATCAAGGGATTATTGGAGCCGATAATTTATCTGGAGACACTAGGGAAACATCCAGTGACACAGCTTTTTGAGTTCTGTCAAAAGAAAGGATTGCAGCCGCGCTTTGTGAAGGACTCCTGGAGTGAAAATGCTGCGGTGGACGTTTTCATTGGTGATAAATTGGTGGGGACAGCCACCTGTGGGGTCAAGAAAGAAATTGCCCAGAATCGAGCTGCTAAAGCTGCCTTAGGTATTTTTCTCAGTACGATACTGTTTTCATATTTTTTTTATTAGGAGAAAAAAATATTAATTATTAAAATAAGTATCTATCAGGATATTATGATTCATAGTTAGAGTTTTCAAGTTCATAGCCATTTCGGCTAAGGGTTTAACCAAGAAAATTAGGTCATTGTTTTTTTTTTGCAAACGACGGGTATCTAAGTCTTTGGCCTCATTAGTCCCGTGGTATCATACTAACCCCACAACCGCATGGAGCGGGTCTTACCGAGGTTGAATGAGAACCATTCAACCTTAATTAAAAACAGTGAAGAGCACTAAACACCCCCGTGTGAGTGGCCCAAGGTGTGCGTAGTCGGAGTCTAACTTATTAGGTCATACTTAGTTCTATAACAAAATTTTGATTTAAACAAAAAATCTACAGTTTCCACAAGTAGTGGTATTGTGCTCCATGGCCATATGTTGGCGCTGTTGGTAGACATGAGATTCTCCAGCTCCATTGCATCACTCCAAATGTCGTCTATCTCCCATCCTTTCTTCCTAGTTTGGTTCATCCCAAATATAAGGCTCCTGCTTGTCGCCTCAAGATGCTTGCATGTCATCATATAATTAACATAAAGTAAGATACACTTTCCTTCGGTTATAAGCGAAACAACCCAACCAGAAATATTTTTGATGTTGTTAGTGATCCCTGTGCAAGTTAAAGAAGTGTTATTATTTGAAATGGTGTAGGGTTAAGTATGGTCACTTGTCACTCATAGTGCGTAAGGATGCCATTAGAGATCCAGTACTCTACCTATTTTAGGATGATTTATGGATTGGTTTGGCACACCCAAAGGAGACTTGGTTCCTGTGTCTCCAAATATAGTTACACATAATAATAAAAACACTGAAAAAGAAATCCAATTTATTTGAAGAGATGGTATTAGAGTTGAAGAAAAACATAATTAAATTTGAAAAGAAAGAACCATTTAATAGTTCAGTTTTAAGGCCCCACGGATCAGCAACCTAGATCCTTTTGATGAACTCATAGGAGAGGAAAACATACCAAGTATTCTCATATTAGTTGTGGCAAAACTACAAAAAGGGTCAATATCCACCCATTTTCTCAGAATGTCTTTAATGAGAATTTCTTCATGCACTATTCTCCGAAAGAAAAACTTAAATTTTAGTAGATTTTGAGTTTTTATAAATAGTGCCACTAGTGCGAGTATGGAGATATGCAAGTATACCTGCTTGAGAATCCACTGGAGTTAGTAAAATATTAGACTTTAGAAATTTGACAGTTATTTTAGTGGAGAAAGATCCATATTTTGAGAGGTGCCACCACCACCTGTCATCATTATCAGAAATAGGAATTCAAAGAAGAAGAATTTTGTTACTTAAAAAAAGAGGGAGTAATGAATTTAACAAACTAACATTCCATTTATTCCCCAACATGAAATCATTAACCTTAAGGAGGTGTGGGGAAGGGTGTTAGAAAACAATGAAGTTTGTAAGGGAAGAAGTGGGGATGGATTTGATCCAGGGATCAGTCCAAAAGTTTGTGTCCTTACCATTGCCAATTTTTAAGAAAATCATTTTTGGAGAGTTGGGAGGATACTTACAATGTTGTTCCAACAAATCTTCTTCTTTACGCAGAGTTTTTTGATATGATACTAATATCAATCCATATCGGTTTGAAAATATAGTTTTTTCAAAATTAGGGGCAAAAGTGACCGATATGCACCTATTTGGATCGGTGTATGCCAATATTGACATCGATATCGGTAACTAAATCCTTGGCCCCTGCCCAACAACTATCAAGGCATATCTTACTACTAAATCTATTAATAATTATAAGGACTGTCGATTATGTTCTCGTCATTCTCGTACTTTCTGATCCATACAGATGGAATTCACTTCAGAGTTGTGTCCTTTAATGGATTTTATCTGTGTGAATCAGACCGTACGAGAATCAATGACATGATCCTATCTACTCATAGATTGCCATGTCATCTACGTACTATAATAAATATTAAACCCTGAAACGTTTTGGCTTCAACTCTTATTATGACGTTTTTATTTCCAGGTTTCTATTTTTTTGCCTACATATAAAATTATTTCGTATTTAGTTTTCTTTTCTCCTCCTGCACCGCAGATTTATTTGAGGAAAACAAAAACCAGTTAGCGTTACTTATCTCAGAACTTACGGGAGTTGTTGACAAAGAGGAGGAGGATTCCTCACCTTCAGTTATTGAAGAAGAAAGAGTTAAAAAGGTGTGGGAGATCAAAGCAGAAGCAGAAGAAGTAGAGCCAAACGTGAGAGAGGTACAAGAGATATTAGATTATATATTCAAAGATGATAAGTTGTTGCTTGAAGCATTGGTTCACCCATCCTTCTGTCTTCCGATGAAAAAAGCGTGTATTTCATATGAGAGATTAGAATATATAGGCGATTCTGTGCTCAACTTGTTGGTAGCAAGGAAACTGTTCTTTCAGTATCCCGAACTCTCACCGGGATTTCTTTCCAAACTCCGGGCAGCCAACGTCGACAACGAGAAGCTTGCGCGAGTTGCAGTTAAACATGGCTTCCATCATTACTTAAGGCATAAGTCTCCTCGTCTCAATGAACAAGTAAAACCCAACTCATCTCTTTCATCTACTCTTATATATCATCTTCTAGTTCTTTGAAAATCCATGAAACAACCATGAATTGCACCACTTTAGAAGAGGTTGAATGTAGGACTTTGGACAGTGCAATATACTATCGAGGCATTTGTGAGTATGTAATGACTTCAATCCTGTTGTACACCCTGCTACTCGTTAGTGCTATTTGGATTGAGATAGGATCCGTTGTTTGTACGATCACCTGATTGTACAAGTCTGCATTCAACACTTGTCTCATTTTCTGCCATTACAATGATAAATAGGGATATATTTGAGAATAAAAATGACAAATATTGGATGTTGACTTGTACAATCCGATGATCATTCGAGCAGCTGATCGATTTTCATCTGGATTTGTACATTGCACTTTCTAAGTTTTACCTTTTAAAAACCATCATATATGACGGTTTGGTGTTGACCATTTTAAAAAAAGTTTGGTGTTGACTAACTGACCTAAAATTTTAAGAATTTAAGTGGGCCATGTGGCTAGTTAGGATGTTTTAAGGTTTGCTTGGTATGTTATCTTAAAATAGAGTTTGAGTAAAAAATGAATTCTAAATTGAAAAATAGAGAAGATTCAGGTTTTAGAATACGTTTTAATCCATAATCCATTCCAAAAATATGTATCATACAAAATCTTAATTTGGCCATTTTTTAATGACATACATGGTGGAGAAAATCTCTTCATCCACCATGATTTGATATTTAGATTGGACTCTTGGAAAAGTGAATTTTGTCACTTACTCTCATCTCTTATTTGTACGAAATCAAGAAAACCTTCTTTCAGTCCAGTCCAAAGATTAAATGTCATGATTTAAGATGTTCTGATGAAGGGAAACTTAGGCAACGGATTTGCTGCTTGTACAATCACCTGATTGTACGAGTTAGCGATCAACACCTGTCTTTTTTGTTCTCAGATATACCTCTCTTTATCCTTGTAATGGCAGAAAATAGGACAAGTGTCATTTGCTGACTTGTACGATCAGGTGATCGTATGAGCAGTGAATTCTATCTCGAAACTCGGTCCATAAACATTTAATAATTTTCCAAAATCTCTAACCTCTTTCATTAACTTGTTCAGATTCAGGAGTTCAGCCAAGAGATTTTGGACTATCCTATCCACTCCAATGGCCTCATCGATACACCAAAAGCCCTTGCTGATATTGTGGAGGCCCTTGTTGGGGCTGTTTTTATTGATAGCCAGTCCTCACTAGAAACAGTTTGGCAGGTTCTCTCTCTCTCTCTCTCTCTCTCTCTCTCTCATCATTGTTTCCATTATTATTATGAACTCATATAAATTTTTTCTCTCCCAGGTGTTCAAGGGATTATTGGAGCCGATAATTAGTTTGGAGACTCTACGGACACATCCAGTGACACAACTTTTTGAGTTCTGTCAAAAGGAAAAATTGGAGCTGCGCTTTGTAAAGGATTCCTGGAATGAAAATGCTGCGGTAGACGTTTTTATAGGTGATAAATTGGTGGGGACAGCCACCTGTGAAGCCAAGAAAGAAATTGCCCAGAATCGAGCTGCCAAAGCTGCCTTAGATTACCTTAAGGTCACAATTGCTTTGCCTCTCTCTCTCTTTCATTTTTTCTTTTCTTTCCTCTTGTTATATAGTTGTATGAGATAGGTTTCCCATGATGCCAATTGGGAGGAATGGCATGGTTTTAAAAAGTGGAATCGAATTGATCAAATTGGCATTGATTCAATCCCCGATTCTGGTTTTTGCAACCTTTGTTGGATTATACAATATAAAATATTACTTTAGTAAAGTTAAAATTTCAAATAATTTTCAAAACCTTTTCCCCCCTTTTTATTTTTTGAATATTGTCTGTATACTAGTAAACAAGTAGAGAGCTAAAAGTAATTTTTCTCAAGTTTGTTGAGTCCCACATCAGAAGTGGATGAAAAGTGTGAGGGGTTTATATGTGGGAATGTTTCTTAAGGGTGCAAGGCCTTAAGAGAGGCACTCTCCCTTGTCATGTGAGTGTGGGGATTCCTATGGTGCTTTTGAATAGCGCAAGATATATAATTCTAAAAGTGTTTTTGGGTTATGGGAAAAGTGCTCTCTGTTGTCTTTTTCTGAGTGTTTTAAGACAAATTGTGACTATTTTTATAAAAAAACCTCTCTGTTTACTATCATTTTTCGTACACAGTATACATTGAGTATTACCTTTGGTTCTCCCTATTGCAATCACTTATTGGAGTTGCACCTTAAGAAAATGGGGAGTTGTTTTATCTTAGAGGTGAGGACGTTAGTCAACCCGGTTGCATATAAGTACAAGACGTTCAAATACCTTAAGGAAAGTATTTTTATACGACTCAACTTTACATTATTGAAGGACTTTTGTTTACAATTCTGCTTATTCGGTTTGACTTTATACATTGAGTATTACCTTGATTCTCCCTATTGCAATTACTTATTAGAGTTGCACCTTAAGAGATTGGGGAGTTGTTTTATCTTGGAGATGAGAACGTTGGTCAACCCGATTGCATACAAGTACGGGACGTTCAAATACCTTAAGGAGAGTATTCTTATACGACTCAACTCTACATTATTGAAGGACTTCTGTTTACAATTATGCTTATTCGATTTGACTTGTAAATGATACTCTCCTTCTTGATTTAATAATATTTTATTAAGAGAATTGTCAAAGTCTTATACCTAGTGCCATATTCTATTTCTTACAACCTTCACCATTAATGGGGGTTTTGGAAAAGATATCATCCATATGGGCTCACATATTCAGAGTGGGAGAAAAAATAAAAATAAAAATCCCATATGAAAGGAAATTACACTATACATAGTTGGAAGTTTTTACCCCATATTGTATTATATATATATATTCACCTAAATTTCATATACAATATAATAGTTGCATTTTTCCTGAATTTGACATAGTCAAATTTGAGCCAAAAAAATTTGGTCTTGCATTTTAATCGCTTGCAACTCTTCAGCTTTATTGTTTCAATATTGTTTCAAGGTTTCAGAATGTGTTCTGGACCCAAAATCTGTTATGAGAATGCATACCAAACAGAAACTTACTCCTTGGTGATTGTTGAGATTTTTGTGAGAATCGTAGAGAAAGATGTTGGAACATTAGAGCTTTGATGAGAGACAAGGAAGATGAATATTGAAAACAAGGTTGTAACTCTTTTCAAATATAACACTATTTGTATCCACATCCGATTAGTTTTCAAACAAATTTGGATAATTTTATGGTTTTGATTTTTTGAATTCTGGCTGCCGTAAACAAATATGAATACAATTTTTGTCTATCTATTTTCATCTTTATCAAAGACTAGAGAGTGGAGTCGTGAGTCTAGAGAGAGTGGCGGTGAACTGGAGAAGACGAGAAAATGAATGGTTGAACCCATTACCCCTCTAGGGTTCATGTTGAAGTGCCATATCTGAAATTGCATAGAAGTCCTCATGAATCTTTTTCTATATATATATATATATATATATCTTGTTTAATTACTTGTAATATTCTATGAATTTGGTAAAAAGTATTTTATTATTATAAAATTATAATTTAATTATATTTGTATAATTAGACCTAAAAATATTTTAGTATTCTAAAATTTTATTTAATTATATTTTTATAATTAGACCTAAACAAACCAGATAATATCAGGTCTAAAATTGAAATGTTCATATCTGCATCTAATTAGCTTTTGGACAGATTCAAATAGTCTTATGGAAAACAATATATTTTTTTTTTAATATGAATTTCACTAAATGGATACGAATATGAATTCTCGACTATCCATTTAACCCATAATTCCACATACTTTATCATGGTGACTGTGGGAACCTTTACTAAATGGGCTCACTTGGGTTTGTCCTTTTATTGCATATGATAATTTATGAAGAGGAAAAAGACTCTTTGAACATTAGGTTTATGCAATACCTCGTCACATAAAATATTTTATTATTTTTTTTCATTCCTTTAAAGAATGAATAAGAAAGTTCTTTATGTGATCATCGAGGAGGTGTTGTCTACACCACAAGTTCGAAGCACTCTTTCCCTTGTGAATGTCATGGAATTCATCAATCTTGGTTAATGTTATTTTACACCAAAAAAAAAAAAAAAAAAAACAAAAACAAAACCTTTAACAGTTGATGAGAGATTTTTGAAAAATAAAAAAACTTCCCACCTAGCTAGCCGGGTAGGAAATCCGGGTTCGGAGCTTAATTTTGGGTACTAGAAAGTAGGAGTGTCAATTCGTGGCCCGACCCTACTAAATCGACTGGGATCGACCGTTTATAGACCGGCCCGACCCAGACCTTTTATTAAACGTGTCGGGCTTGAGCCCGGCCCTTTTATAAATGGTCGGTCTCGGTTTTGCTACTTGGACCGTCGGGCGCCCGACCAAGACCGACCGAATAATGCCCGACCGAGACTGGCCTATTGTGCACCGACTTGGCCCGACCCTTTAATGATTGTAGAATACCTATTTTACCCCCAAAATTAAAGAATAAAAACTAAAAAGTAAAGACATGTTCACATTTTAAATAATGGTTATATTTGGTATCATATATTGATTTATTGTCATTTTTTTTGGCTTGCATGAGTGGGCCGGAATATAAGAGTACATTTTAAAGATGGCCCTTTTAAAAACCGGTTAAAGCCTGTTTAACATTAAACATGTCCGTAGTCCGGTTAAGGCCCGATTAAAGCCCGAATAAGGTAGCCCGATTATAGCCCGAGGCCGACCGACCGAATATAAAGTGTAGCATGCCCTCAATAAATAAGTTCGATTAGTTAAATGGGCAGACATGGTGTAGCCTTTGAAAGTCTTCAAGCCCGATTAAGTCCACCAAAACCGGACCGACTTGACCGATTGACACCCCTACTAGAAATTACTAGATTATTCGGAGGCCCATTCCCATAGGCCATGGCCAACGATTTAAGACTCTTAAGGGTATTTAAGTAAACTAGGTTGACTTTCATCGTCATCCACTATTTCCTTCGAACGGGGAATTGAACCTTTAACTTATCAGAAGACGATTCATTCTAGGATCTGGATTCCACACCTCTCCTTCTTTGATCGAAACTTGGAGGAGAAGAAAAGGTTTTAGCGATCGAAACTTGGAAATTTGTTTTCTTCAAACAACTATTTAATCGAAGAGTTCCCATCATCGCAGGGAGAAGGAAGAGAAGATGGATTTCGAGCTGAGAGCTGCGAAAGAGAAGCTCGAGAGAGAGCAGAGGGAGAGGAAAGATAGGGCTAGGTTGAAGGTCGAAAGAGAGAGAAAATCCAAACAAGAAGCTGTCCGTCAGAGAGAGGCAATCGAAGCTGCCCAGAGAACTCGGAGGCTCGATGCTGCTGAGGCTCAACTCAAGGTTAGATATTCTTAATTTTTCCTTTTTCTGTTTATTTCAATTATTTTTAGAAGATTCTGTGCCTTTTTTATTTCATCGTTTGTCTTGTATTTTGAATGATTCGCCTCCCTCCCACCTCTTTTTTAGATGAGTGATGAACCAACTAATTAGGGTTGTTACTTAGAGACAGTTCGATTTGGTAATCTTCAACTTGTTTGTTGCTTGTATTGATTGGCTCGCTCTTTTCGTAGAAAGATGTCAGATATTTGATAACAATAAAAAATTGCGATAGAAGGCTCTTTGGGGACAAAATTACTCAAGAGGGGAATTTTGTTGTAAATTGAGGATAATATACGGAGTTTCTGCCCTTCCTGAACTTGGAAAAGGAAATATTGGATTCGAATGTCCGATGTCCTTGTCGATCAAGTCCATACCCAATGGGACAGTAGGTACTTTATTGATTCTCCTTCTGACTCACGTTCTTTGCTTAACTCTGTTAATTGAAAGGATTACCTACTGTAAGACATCTCATTGCCTAAGAACCGAAGTTGAAACTATTGGAATGACTAATGGGGCCTTTCTGCCTAATTTCCCTCCAGATCCCAAGCAATACCACCGAAGGCTGTTTTACCCAATTGCTTCAAAATGGGCTATATTTCTTTGTTGGACACTTCAATTTTCAATTTTTATTTTGTAACCTTTCCAGTCATTGTCATGCCTTTCCAATAATTGAGTGGGTATATGCTTGTAATAGACAATAAAGATAGAAGAAACTAAAGAACATTAGATAAATCATGGAACTCGCAAGAATCCATCTTGATGATCAATCTTTTATACTTTTAGGTTTTAAGAATGAACAAGATAATGGAGAATGGATGCATACAGAGAAAATTTGTAAAGTGAGTAACAGATGGTCCTACTCAATATCTTAAGACTAACTTGCTTGGATGTATTGATTGTTTATGTCCAATGCACTATGCATGTGCATTCATTTCATCTCAGCTAAACTACCATGGATTTCGCTGTCCAAAGAAATTCCCCCGGCCACTAAAACCAAAATGAGAGAATCATTGTACTGGTTGTTTGAAATTTTGCTCAATATTGAGGTCTTGTCTACTAGAATAAAAAAGTGATAAAAAATCAAAATGAGGCTGGCCCTCATTTAGGTGGGATTTCTTTGAGTTGTTTTTGTTCCTTTCTTTTTTTACTTTTACTATTCTTTTGGTCTTTGCATGGATCCATGTTGCTCATCCCATGTAGTTGGGATAAGTATGAGTTGTTGTTGTTTTTGTTGTTGTTGTTCACATTAAAATGAGTCAAATATTTAATAGTTCAAATGTTAAGATGGATGACCTTTTTCTTTTAATTTGTAGTACTAGGAACTGAACGTTTATGGTGATGGTTGTAATTTTTGCAAAAGTGAAGCGCTTGCTTTTCAGTAATAGATTCTCCTATAAAGTAATGAATAGAATTTTCAATCTCTTAGATATTATGAGGGTTGGCAGCAGGAAAGGTTGGATAGGTTGATAGTGCAGTTTGGGGAGAAGGATCTGCTGGTGGTGGGCTTTCTCAAGGATTGAAGGAAGAAGTTTTTAATCTAAAGGCTAGATTTGGATCAAATTTGACCTCAAAATTAATGGTTAGATCTTAAGTGAATAAATATTATATCTGAATAATTGATTTTCAGGATTAAAATATATATATATATATATATATAATCTTTGAATTTGATGAGTGGAACATAGGAGAGAGAAGGGGTGGCTGATGGTAGCAGAATAAGGGGTTATCAGTTTGAAATTTGGCAAAGATAAGATGGGAAAGAAGTAGGTTACAATGGGGAGGGAGGTAATATATTGAGAAAGGGATAGAGATGAAGTTTCCTAAAAATGTGGATCTGAAATTGATGACAAATCGAAAAACAGAGAGAGAAGAAGAAGAAGAAGAAGAAGAGGAGAGAGTAATTCCGTGTGTGGGGAGAGAAGTGAGATCTCTCTGGATCTGAGAGGAGAGAGAAAGCTAGTTTATGGAGAAGAGAGTAACATCATTGGCAACAACCGATATTCTAAACCAAAATTAATTTATTTTATTCCATTCGTGGGGTTGTAATGCAAAAGTAAGTTACATGTAAACTACCCCAGCAGTTTATAACCCTAAGCAAGACAAATAGGACACAACAACTAACCTGATAATGACCAGAAATAGGACCAGGAAACAAGGAAATAAAACTATCAAATAAACCCCCAAGGATACAATAGCAATGCAAGAGCAAAACCAGCCCAAAACCCAGCCTAATAGGAGAGAGAAGGGCATGCGATAGGGCTGGAGAGAGAGAGGTGCGGCCGGGTCTGTGGGGCTCCAATTGAGCTGCAAACTTGGTCAATTGTAGGGCCCAGTGAGGGTACAAAAACCCCCAAAGTTGATAGTCTTCGGACGGCTCGTTGTGGAGTTATGTACTTTCTTGATTTTCAGACCTAGGTGAGAGAAACTGAGAGAAATTTTCAAAAACTTTGATTGGGTTGCTTGGGCAGGAATGAGGAGGGGATCGAGTGATCCTTGTAAGGCTATGAAAACCCTCTGAAAGGGGCATGCGGATCTGAGGCCAATTGGGGAAGTAAGAGGAGATCGATCTCTCTCCTAGTTCCTCTAGGAATGCTGGTCGATTCTGTCTTGGAAGGGCTGAACAGGTCTGAATCTTTTAATAATGATAAACAGTAACAAGAAGTAATGGCAGCAACAGTAAAACAAAGAATAAGAATGAAAAGAAACAAAACAAGTGTGGGTGGGATTGGCCATCTCGGCCTGGCATCTCACCCACAGCTATCCTAGCTATTTACGCAATTGACTGCAATCATTCATTATTCAAATATGAGAATTGAGAGTACACAAGCTCTTCTATATAGAGGGCAAATTAGCAGCCATACCATAACTAGGAGTTAGACCCCAAGTCGGATTAGACCTTACATAATAGGAGTTGGACTCTAAATAGGACTAGACTAGAACTCCAGCATGGAGTAGGTAACTAACTAGTCATTCACTAATATGGAAACCTAAACTGACTAAAAACTGAAATAATAAAGGAAATAGACTCAAAACAGGACTCTAACTAAACTACTGAGTTAAATCCCGTTTTTCTATTTTCTACCCATATTTTAGGCCCATTAAAGTGGCCCATTACAAAGAAAACCCATGGGATCAAAGGCCTAACATATACCAATCTAAGGCTTATTTGCAATAAAATAAGCCCATTAAGTGACTAAATCATCTATCAGTCCACCATCCAGTGGTACAAAATCAGCAACAAAAATTTCATTGTCGAAGATGCAACTTGGAAACACGAAATCAATTGGAACCATTTTATGCTCCTCCACAAGTTGATCTTCAACTATCATTGGTGCCACCTCGTCCCCTATCATTGGTGTTCGTCCTCTTGCTTTTCCACCCACTATTCGAAGACTGAGATTAGCTTGCCGAAGGAAGCATCCAATTGTCTAAGCAAGAGTAGGAGCATTTGACTAGATGGTTGCTCTTGCCTTCGACACTCCTCAAGATATTCATTAACTATTCGCAAGCATTCCTGATTCACTTGAATTTATTGGAAGAAAATATATTTCTTCGTTCCTTTTATTTCACTCATGCTCCTAAGATTTAAGCTCAGAAAATCCTTGCGATTCTTCTTCTTTTCTTTTTTCTTTGTTACCCCTATCAGTTCTGAAAATTGAGATGCATCTTTTTATTCAGATTTTAATTACTTTTGCGTCCCTGATCCTGTTTTAAGAAAATTATGAAATAGCCACTGCTTCATTATTTGGATTTTAATCACTTTTGTGGGCCATGGCAGCCAAAGATTCGGGTTTTGTAACCCGGGGTTGCATTACATCCTGCTGCCTGGCCTGCTTGAACATGAATACATATTGACGACTGAAGTTTGTCCTTTCAACCCCTGTTCCATGGTGGTTCTCACATTATTGGTTTTGGTTAGGAGTTCTATGGTCATAATGATTTATCAATGTTTCTATTCCTGTCACTAGTAAATTAAATGCTAATTCCTGATTCAGGAGTAGAACTAATCCACAAAGTTCTTCATATTTTCCCTTCAGGCTGATCAACAAATGGAAGAAAGTTTACTTGCTGGCAAAGGAGTCGTGTTTTTCCGTATTTTGGAAGCTATACCTTGTCAGGGTTATGGAGATAAAATCAAATTGCCACCTTCCTGCTTCACTGAATTATCTGATCAAGGTGCTCTTGATAAAGGACCCATGTACTTCCAACTTTCAAAAGTTCAACATGAGGCTCATCAAGATTCAGAGGCCACTGAACTAGGGAACCTTGGAACAACACATTCAGGTGTTTTGGAATTCACTGCATCTGAAGGCTTTGTTGAGCTTCCTCCTCATGTATGGAACAACTTATTCGCTGGTGAAGCTCCCAGTGCTCCTTTAATTGAGGTTCGCTATGTTAGGCTGCCAAAAGGAAATTATGTGAAATTACAGCCAGATGGGATGGGTTTCTTGGACATACCGAATCACAAGGCTGTTCTTGAAACGGGCCTGAGGCAGCATGCTACTCTTTCTCAAGGTGATGTTGTCACAGTTAACCATGGAGATCTGAGCTATAAGTTGCGCGTTCTAGAGCTAAAACCCTCTTCCAGTGTATCAGTGCTGGAAACAGATGTTGATGTTGATATAGTGGGGCCTAATTCAACTTCGACAGATCAACATGTTTTAATCCCACTCAAACTACGACATGCAGTTTCTGGATTGGTCGAGGAAGGGAAGTATACCTATTACAAGTTCTCCTTAGATGCTGAAATTAGTGAGAAAGTAACCTCCGGTGCCAGTGTTGAGATTAAGATAGAGTCTGAGACAGATGGGAGCGATACAGATCTTTATGTATCTAGGCATCCTATCATATTCCCTACTCAGCACCAGCATGAATGGTCTTCCCATGATATAGGCTCAAAGGTTTTAATCCTTAGCCCAAAGGATCGAAGTTTGAGTGCAGGTACCTATAGCATCGGTGTTTTTGGTTTCAAGGGAACATCAAACTATCAAATTTCTGTGGGTGTTCAAGATAATATAAATCATAGGGTGGGTGAACAAGCCATGTCTTCCTCTCTGATGTTGGATGTTGACTCGGTTGAATGTCGGAATTGTAAACATTATATACCCAGTAGGACTATTGCATTGCATGAAGCATACTGCAGTAGACATAATATCATCTGTCAACATGATGGTTGTGGGGTTGTTCTCAGAAGGGAGGAGGCTACGAAACATGTACACTGTGAGAAGTGTGGGCGTGCCTTCCAACAGGGAGAGATGGAGAAGCACATGAAAGTTTTCCATGAGCCCCTCCACTGCCATTGCGGAGTAACCCTTGAGAAGGAAGAGATGGTGAGTAACAGAATACCTTTAACAGCCCTATTGTGGGAATCAATGTATGTGTACTGAAGTTTCTCTTTCTACTTTTGTGGCAGGTGCAACACCAGTCCTCTGTCTGCCCCCTGCGCCTAGTTACTTGCAGGTTCTGTGGGGACATGGTCCAAGCTGGTACTTATGCAACAGATGTGCGAGACCGATTAAGAGGACTTTCTGAGCATGAGAGTCATTGTGGGTCCAGAACAGCCACCTGTGATTCTTGTGGACGTTCTGTCATGTTGAAGGAGATGGATATCCACAGAATTGCCGTGCATCCGAATAATTAATCTTGTGAATGGGTATGGTATAGATCATCGATCCCAGGATGGTTCCCAAGGGTCCTCCAGTCCAAGGTTCCAGTGCTTAATGGTTGATGCATTTTTGCCAACTCTGGCATTTGTAAGTTGTAACAATTATGTGGATGTCATCTGATTTGCATTTTGAAAGGTGACCCAAAAACTGTTGGTTATACATGTGTCATTTATATATCATTTGTTCCCACCCTCCCCAGTATTCTTTAGGATGGGGAGGTCAACAAATTCAAAAGAGTAAAAAACCTTGGCAATAGTTTTTATGGATGGCATGTTTCTCGGTATATTCGTAGGCCCTGCCCTTATATCCAGATTGTCGTCTTACTATTGCTCTCCGAACATTTATGGCAAGTTTATGCTAGAACCTGCAGATTAAATATTAAGCTGCTCATATGCTTTGTTGGTCTGCAATCTGCATATTTTATAAAGCTGCTCATCTGCCTTGTTGGTCTACAATCTGTATATTTGTTATATCAGTCACTTGATAAGGAATTTGGGCAGAGTGGCTACAGCAGTATACCATCGAGTGGTGAAGGTGAGTCGGCATCTACGTGCACTCAAATGATCCATCTAGCAGGTAATCCAGATGCGCACATTGTAAATGATCCATCTAGTTGGTGATCCAGATGTGTACATTGTACTTGATCTAGCTGAGGCTATTGCAGTCATCGGATGGGGCAGGCAAGAACTAGACCTGGAGGCGGTTGGGCGTGCGTATGAGCGAGTACAGGGTTTGTTCTGCGCATACCTTCTTCAGTTAATGCGTGTCCATCGAAGCCATTTCTATTTGGCTGACCACCATTCCGGTGGACTACAAGAGCAACAATGCCTCTGGACATTGTTACTTGTATAACTTTTCTGGCTTTTTAAGTATCTTGGATGGAGTTTTCCTTAAACAACTCCTTCACCGATGGCTGTTATTTATTGCACGTGGATGGACATGGGGAACAGTGAAGGGCATTTCCATCATATAGATGGAGGCGTAGGTGTAATGGTGATGGTAGATTTATGGGTGAGGATTGGGCTCCAATGATCATCCAAGGGTTGGTCCATATTTTAACAACTGTCAACACCTGGGGATGTGTGTCCAAGCCTTCTCAGCCCTTGGATGGATTGTGGGAAGGTCTGAATTGGGTCTGTGGTGAATGTGAACCTTTTACCATGTGTGAAGGAAAATCTGAAGTTAATCAACTAGGAGGATTTATTATTATTATTATTATTATTATTATTTTCTCGGTTATGGTGGTGCTTACGTTGTTGGCAAGATATGATTGGTCCACATATTTCTACGAGAAAACAAAAAAAAAAAGTTGGTCCACATCTTATTAATTGTTTCATCTGCTCAAGTCAATTTCAGTTAAAATAAGGACAAAAATTCTGTAATTCTGATGTGAGAGGTTTTTTAAATCTACCACGTGGCATATTATTAGATTGAGATGAATTCTGTAAACAGATAGAGCCTAAGGTGCATGTTCACACCATAAGTTTCAACCAAAATAGAATTAATTAAGTGGTAAAACAGAGTTTTGAAAATATAGTGTAGAAATAAAGCTGTACATAAAAGAAATCTACAACTAAAAATTTGAAGGGCATCAATTTGTGTCTGAAATATGATGTGCTAAATCCAACACATGTTCAAAATGCTCGAACATTTAAATTGTTACATTCTCTTTTTATATGACAAAAATTAGTGTTCAGATCAGATATGTTCTCTATACTTTTTATCGCATGTATGGTAACTTATTGTACCTTGTCTTCCTATTATTGAACCTTTTATTCGCACATGGTAGTTTCTATTTAAAACTAATCAATTCTTTGGTTTATATGGTATTGCTCCTCCGTATACAGATTGCATGTCCTTTTTCCTAATTTGGAATTTTGGACACCCACTATACATGTGTCTCCCAAATTCATATATACTATATATGTTTTTCCCTAATTTCCTCTACGGAGAACATTTGTTAATTTTACATTTCCCAAATTCATACATACTATACATGCTTTTCCCTAATTTCCTCTAGGAGAGAACATTTGTCAACTTCTAACGTTTCTTATTGTGGTAAAGATTTTCCAAGATGCCAGAATGAGAAACTACACAAATGAGATGGCAAGAAACAGATTTGTTTAATAAGACTCATATTTTGTCGGAGAGAGTGTATCAATATGGGCCCATGACTCATTGTGTGAGATCGCATATGAAGGAATCTCCACTCCCATATCATCATAGATTTTTTTCTCCCATTAAGACTATAGCTAGAAGAGATCCAATTATGTTAAAGATTGAGATATATTTACTAGACCATGATATATCTTCTAATTTTGGGGAGAGGTTAGAAAATACTGAACATCTTAAAGATTTACTTCAAACCCAACTAAAAAAAAAAAAAAATGCAATGGGGATCTGTCGTAGACCCAACAACAGGCCTCATGCACCATGTGTTTGGTCAGCCAATAAAATGTTAGTTTTCATGCTAGCACTAATAACTATTAAGTATGAGAGATTTTTAGTTTAGAAAAATCTTCTTGTTACCACGTTTGGTGAAAAAAAAAAGAAGTTGTAATCTTTTTTTTTTTTTTTTTTTTTAATATAACAATTTTTTTTAAATAAAGATAAAATCCTGTCATTTTATATATCAAATGGAAACGTATGCAAGACAATAACAATTTTTTTTTCCGAAAAGACTCCCTATTATAGGTCACAAATTTCTTTTAATCAGGCTTGATTTTTTAGATGATGAGCTAAACTGACAGAAGACCTATCCTGTTTTAAGAGTTTTAAGGATGGAAAAAATATCCAAAAGGAAGGGAAACACCCCCAAGGTAGTATGGTAGAAGTGCAATATCTCTAAAAACTCTTGCATTCCTTATGAACAAAACTTGGTTGTTGCCTGAGTTGCAGTCAATCTTGTACCAACTAGGGAAATGAAATCTCAGAGGTAGGGGTGAAAAAATTCACCTTAGGTGGGTATTTTCAAACCTGCCATGGCATTCCATTCCCTTGGCTATTCCATTCCCTTGGCTGTAACCAAGTAGCTACAACCCAGGCAGCAACAAAAAAATTTCCATTCCTTACCTGCCGTAGGAAATAAAAAGTGAGACCAAAAACACTCTCAAATAAATAATTTTTTTTGTTTTTCCCTACGGTTATGTTTGGTTGCAAGGGATATTTAAAGGAAAGGGAAGTTAAATTTTCATACTTAAAAAGGACATTTTTATAACTATTACTCCATATGATCCGATGTGATTGTATAAAATACTTCATTTTGTAACCATATTTAGTAATGACACATTTTACACGTAATTTTTAGTTTACATATTATAGTAAAAGGTTTTGGATGCAAAATAAAGTGAAATCTAATAACCAAATATGGAATTATTTAAAGTTAATGATATAATCACATTGGGTAATGATTCAAACATTTCCTTTTTAAGTATGAAAGTTTCACTTCCCCTCTCTTTAATTATCCTTGCAACCAAATGGAGCCTAAGTGAATCATGCTCGTAAATGTTCCGTCCTAAATCTCAATGGTTCTCTAACTCATGTTCTGGAGAAACTACAAGAAAACTGGATGTACCAAATAGTTTCTAATTCATTATTACAAAAGATACACGTTTTATCCAGTCAAAGAAATTAATTGAGTTTCATCCTACTAGTAGGAAGACCATTGTGAAGGATTTTCCACAAGAAGATTTTGAAATTAGGATGGATATTAACTCTTAAGCTTTCAAATTATGTCTTCTATATCTTAGTTGCTTGCGGAAATGAAATGGAATCAGCTTCTTATAAGAAGGAAAGTTGCTGACTTATTAGAAAACATTCTAGATTTAGTTATTGCAAAGTTCTCGCCTCTTTGACATTGCACATGCAAGAACCTCATGCATCAGCTACGCGCTTTATAGATCCATTGATCCACATAATGTGTCACATTAAGGAAACATTTTGACAATATAATTAGCAATATATCTAAGAAATATGCTGTAAATGAGTTGGAGATTTCAACTTCTAATAGAAATCATAGAAATCAACATTATTAAAATGTGGATGAGGTGCAATATTAAAATCTTATAGCTTGAGAATCAAAAGATCATGCCAAATGTCGACTTTCCGGCCAACCCTTATCCAACAACACACCAAGATAATTAAGAGTTGACCTCTCCCATTTACGCATGGAACTTGAATAGTTGGCAGAGGCTACAACTCTAAATTAACAACAATTAATTAAAGCTAATCAGATCATTATAGCAAAAGATTTTAGGGAAATTTGTCCAGATCTATTGTATACGATTTTTTTTTTTAGTAAGAGATAAGAAAATAAATTACAAAAATGTAAGATTGACTTTGTTTTACACTTATTTTTCTTGTAAATTTACTTATTTTGAAATCATTGTTTAAAACTAGTAGATCTTGGAAATCATCTCAAGATTTATACATGACCGTATACATACAACCATTGTATCTTCAATCATTAGATGAGAGAGAGGGGAGATGTGTTTTTTTTTTTCATTTTTACCCCCACTCCTATCTAACGATTAAAAGGCGCAAGAACATTTTAATGTTGTTTGACACTTACACCTCGATACAAGAAGGGAAAAATGACCGCCTCTACCTCCGTAAAATGAAAAATCTCATCTATGTTGGATACCCTGCACACGCATTCATTGACCCTGCTCTGGTGCAAGGGCAATGCACCTTAGCAACAATCCCCCTCTCTTTTGTTTTTGTTTTAAAATTCTTGTATGTAACATCAAAATCGAACCGGACCAAAAACAGGTATCATACTGATAAAAACCCAAACCGAATCAGACAAAAATTAAACATCAATCTAACGCAATGAGACCAAAACCAGTTCAACCGAATCCAAACCAGACCAAATCGACCAATTGACTCCATGAGAGCATGAAAAATGACTTTACGTAGACTTAAACGTTTCACCTTTACATTCTATGGAGTCTCGCTTTCAATAGATCTCCACCTAATCCATCGATGATTAGAAGCCACGTGTGTTAAACGCTCGCCCTTCTGACCGTCAGATTGGAATCTCAGTATATATCGGCACACGCTTCCAAGCTTCCAGCTGTGTTCATCTCACGTAAGCACGTCCCTCACATAAAAAATAGCCGTTAACCATTCGGAAATCGGAAGATTGGAAGCTTTACGCAAATCCCCACTAATCCCACTATTAAACTATCGATTTAATCCTATCAAAATTGTAAAAAAAAAAATCCGAAGAGGAAGCCATAAGGATTAACGATTCGTTCTTCTTCCATTTCATCTCTTCATCTGTTACTGTTTTATTTTCAATTATCTGTGATTCTTGATCTTCAATCAGGAACAGTGATACCTGTCATCATCATCATCCTTAGTCCTCCGAAAACGAATTAGAAAAGGAGAAAGCAGTATCTTAGCAGTATTCGATCGAGATTCTCGCTTTACCTGGTGAATGCAGAGACTATAGTGTTAATTTCGGAAGGATTATTCAAAGAGTATGAACCATTTGAACTTCTCTCTAATGAATTTTATTATTTTGATTCTGTTTCATTTGCTTTAAGTTCATTTCTCAATCTGAAAATTAAATGGTTTGCTCATGATTCCATAAAAGTGGTGTTCTTCTTGATGGACAAATTCATGTCACTATCATCTGTTATAATTTCTATTTCAACAAAAACTGGGATGATTTATACTGAGAAACCTACTCTTAGGAGATGATTACAAGTGTGGATAGATGAACAGTAAAGTTCTAATTTGAGGGTTTGGGCTTGTACCTCCAAGACACTGTTTGTTCCTATGGAGATCAGAGGTGCCTCCTCGAGCTAGTTCGTCATTCAACTGAGATGTTTCGGAGTCTGAGGTTATTGTTAATTCCTAGTTTAGAAATTAGTGGCAAGGCTTCAATCACACTAAAGGCAGGGGCTCGGATTCGGGTCTCTTCTTGTGCCAACTATTCCTAGATTGAAGGTTCAGGGTGTTCTAACATTTTGTGTAAGTCACCTAGAATTCCCCATCTTGTATAACATTTTGGGTAAGAATGTTCCACAACTAATCCTAGACCTGAATCCAAGCCCCCACAACTAATGCCCCACAAGCTCACTACAGGGAGGTGCTTCAATCACCTAGACTCATCTTGTGTAAGTCACCAAGAATTCCCTACTCTTCTAAATTACAAAGGTTCAGTGTGGGTTTTTGCCCCCATGAAGGTTAAATTTGTCACCAAGAGTCTATCTCTCAAAGATTCTAGAAGAAGGCTACCAAGCGAATATCCATCCCTCCTCAGAGATCACTAAAGAGACACTGACCTCCAACAAACAAAAGGAAAGAGAGGATCACCTGTGCAATGTTATCAGGGTTTACCCCCAGGCAAGTTCTCCACCAACATGCACTTATCTCACCAAGGCGGATATGTGTCTGATCAGCTATAACGTCAATGCCTGTCAAGTCTGCGAACCCCCTGACTGTCGGAGTCTCAGGAAGTGTCAAGGGTCTCCCCACAAATGATATGCCTATCAAGGCACAGAAGCACAGGGCGTGATGGTGAACAGAGGTGTAAAAATAGTTTTTCTCTGAATTTTGTGGTAAACAAGGGGATAATTAATTGCTATATTTTCTGTTCCTTGTGCTTAGGATTAGTATCTAGAGGATGTAATTTCGTCCCTGGCTTGTTCACGTGATCTTTATGTATCCTTATGCAATGGGGCTGCTGTGAGTTTTCCATGATGCATCCACAACGGTAGGTGCCATCAACACCAGAGCTGTATGAATACAGAAATTGTGGGCCATCTCAGCTTCTTAGTTGTTTGATTAATTGTTTCTTGTCATTTCTTGGACAAGATCCATCATATCGTTGAGATTCTACTCTTGTCCTTTTGAAGCCATGGTTAAAAATCGGTGATATCTCACCCGAAATCACGGATATTTTTTAATTTTTTTGTACCGAAACGAAATGGCATATGAAACACAAAAGTACATAATTTCAGTCATTTCGGCCCCAAAAATGCACTATTTCGTCTAATTTTTGGCCATCTTGGTCATTTCGTTTCTCTGATTTCACTAATTTCGGGCACTTAATCTATTAGCCTACCCTAAAATGGCCAAGCTAAACATATGGAAAAAAGTACACTGTTTCAGCAAGATTTAGGCGAAATTTCAGTGGTTTGAAACCACTGAAACACCGAAACAAAACGAGTTCTTGAACCTTGTTTGAAGCTGGAAAACAGAAAAGGAGAAGAAACCTTATTCAATTTACTATTTATTTAACTCTATAATTGATGCCACTTATGTGTGTTAATACTCCATGTTGAAAGCTTACCAAGGATGCAATGCTTTCTGAATATTTAGAAGTCTCCTTTATTAAATTACACCCTCAAGCTCTACACCATATTCTAAACATCTCGACTTACTTATTATATCCTTTTATTGTAATCTTCATCATGAAGGTCCCTTGTTCTTCTTCACTGCTTTTATGTTAAAATGCTTCAATGTCTTCTGAAATGCCGATCAAACTATAGCTTTCCAGTTCTTCTGTCGTGCTCTTCCCTGTTGGATTTGTTTGGCTTAATCTGATTGATAAACCAAGATATGCTGCTTTTGGGTTTCATATTCAAAATAAGATGGAAGGCTGATTTGATTGGTTTGTACATGCTCTAGTATTCTTTTTGGTCATCATTCACATAGTTTTCTTTATGCATATTATCTAACTGGTTACTATCCTGCTCATTTTCAGGGGAATGCGTGTCTCCTTTCTTTGAAATTTTAGATGGCTACAGTTGGAGATATAGGAGTTGCAGCAGCTATTAATATTATCAGTGCATTTGCTTTCTTCTTGGCATTTGCTATATTAAGAATCCAACCTATCAATGATAGGGTGTACTTTCCGAAATGGTATCTCGTTGGTTCGAGGATCAGTCCTTCAGACTCTGGGGAATTTGTAAGAAAATTTATCAATTTGGACTTGGTATCATACTTGAGGTTTCTAAATTGGATGCCAGCTGCGCTGCAAATGCCAGAACTTGAGCTCATCGACCATGCTGGACTGGATTCTGCTGTTTACCTTAGGATTTACTTGCTTGGGTATGTTCCAATAGATGTCACATTTTCATATTTTCGTCGTTTGGTAGGATCAGCCATAACCAGTCAATCTTTTCTGCATGGATCCTTGCGTTCGTCCTTGCTTGGAACCTCCATGTAGCCAACCCCATTGAGTTGGGATAAGGCTTTGGTTGTTGTTGTTTTAGTTTGTCTACCATTTCTGTCAAACTTAATGTTTGACATGTCTTGCACTTGCTTTGTGATTAGTTGACTATATTAGAGAAATGAATGAGGTGCTAAAAGATGAATTCAAACAAAGAAATGAGGTAACATGAAGGGATAGAAGTAGCTTATTCTACTTAAAGTAATACATATGGTAATTGAACAGGAGCCCATATTTGTAGTAGATATTAGGTATAAGACTTTGTTGTTGTTGTTGTTGTTGTTGTTGTTGTTGTTGAATATATTCTCAAATTATAAAATGGGCTGGGCCGTGATGGCGTGACCTGGTGCAAGCTCAGATTTTGCAGGTTTATTTCGAAGTTGCATTATGTTCTACCTGCGGGTTCAAGTCTTAAGCGCACTGACTCACTGATGAGCAAACCCAAAGACATAATGTAAAAACCCAAGCACTGCCTTATAGCTTGGAAATAAATGTTGCAATAAATTGTGGAACCTATCAGAAAAAAAAAAGGACATAATGTAATGTGGTAAAAGGTTGAAGTAGAAAAAAAAAGGACATACACACACACACACACACACACACACACATATATATATATATAAAGCAAAGGAACAAGAAGTTATTATCAAACATGACAACATGAAGAGCTGAGACACTTTACTTATAATATTCTCTTTTCAATGATCTGTATTACCTTGGGGATATGATTATCTCTTAGAGATACAAAATCTTTTTTTAGGCTATAAAATTAGGGTAAGCTTAAATTAGTTTAAGTTGATATGCTAGACAATTTGAATGACCTTATAGATATAAATAACAAAGTGATCTAGGCTACTGGTTTTGGTGAACAAGAGCTTGAATGCCTGGATAACTGGCTTTGGTGAAGTGGTTGCCTCGATGCAGACTTTTGTTTTTCATCTTTTGATCTTTGTACCTTACCGTTGGCGTGCTTGGTCCAATGGTAAGGTGTGAACGTTGCGACCTGGTCGTCAAGTGGTCAGAACAGCCTCTAGACATTCTCAGGGTAAGGCTGCGTAGAGTACGAGAAGGTTTTATTGAAAACGTTAGGAAATATAGGGAAATCTGCATATATTTAAGGGTTTCAACCCTGCGACATAGAAGGAATAGGCTAAATGTTAATTTAGAAAGATTTTAAAGAGTATCAGCCAACTCGGTCTATGAATCTATTCCAACTATTCCCCCAACCCCACCCCCCAAACGTCACACATGCGGGAGCCTTGTGCACCGAGTATGCCCTTTTTTTTTCTTTTTTTCATTTTTTTTTTTTAAATCTTTGTGCTGCTAGATTTGTGCAAAGCCCTTGCTGAAGTTCTGTTTTGCAAGTTATATTTGTTTCAATTTTTCTTCCAGAAGATAATTGCGTCTTGCAAAAACGATCCCGTTAGTATGATATGCATTGTCGAATATTCGAATGGACATATCCACTTACTCAAGGTATCCAGTTTTAGTAACGCTTAAAATGAGCTTTTCTCAGGGGGTCAAGAATTTATCTACTTGCAAGTAGGATTCACATAATATCTTACCCAAAAAAGAAAAGAAAAGATTTGCATAATATTATCAGTTTGTGCTCTAGGGAGAAGGTCATTTCTTAACCAAACAAAAAATTGGTCATCCATCGGTTCATTGTCTATTACTTTTTCTTGTTCCACATGTAATTAATGAAGTGGCAGATTCTCCAGGACAAGAGGGTTAAAGAGATGCAGCATTCAAATCTTTAATAATGCTACTAAGATATGTTGATATACATTGTTTGTTGCCATTACTTAACATCTCACTTCACAGATCGAGCTTTTAGGATAAAAGTGTCATAAGATGGTATTAGATATACATCATTGTTGCCCTTACTTAACAGCTCAAGCTTTTAGGATAAGCGATTGTAACAAGATCTTGTTGCAATGATAAATTCTTCTCTTAGCTCGTTTTTTTTTTTCTTTTAAATTGGAATAATATGATGCTGATTCTCTTCTCTCCTCACCCCTTCCCTGCAGGCTTAAAATTTTTGTTCCTATTACATTTCTTGCTTTCGCAATCCTGGTTCCAATTAATTGGACCAATGGCACGCTTGCTAATTCAAATGTAGCCTTCAGTGACATAGACAAGCTCTCTATTTCAAATATTCCAATAGGATCAGAAAGGTGTGTTTCCATTTCCTTCTTCCTTTTTTTTTTTTTTTTTTTTTGGAGGGGGGGGTGGTGGGGGCACATTTTAAGCACCATCAGTTCATGTCACATGAGAACTGTAATTATATATTTATATATTACACTTTTGTGTTGATGGCCATCATTTGCATCCCATCTGCATTATTTTCTATACCATGTATATATATATATATTGCAAAATTTAGTACCCACAGAAGTTGAATTTATATTTCAAGTTAAATTTTGTTTTTTCATAATAAATCTACTTAGCTTTCGTATTTTACTGGAGTTTTTCTTCTTGCTGCATCTCATCCTGGTTAATGTAGAACTGTAATTGAATAATCAAAACTGTACCAAAAACGGAATCAAAATACAGAGAATATGCAACCAGATCTAGGAGAATTGACATAACTCAAAATCAGTAGATCAGATGGAGTTGAAATAATAAAGAAAACTGACTCAAAGCCATAGTTGTCACGGTGTCTAGACGACCCTATGCATTGGAGAGGGGCCAAAAGACAAGGCGACCAAAGCGCAAGTCAACCAAGGCACCTGGATGCCTAGGCGACACCCTGACAACTATGTCCAAAACAAGACTGAACTTATAGAAACCTAATCCAGCCCAACTAAAACACTTAATAACAATTAAAATAAAGAAATATAGACACTAACTTAACTAATCCCGTATGCCTAGCGTCTACCCATGTTATAGATTTTCCCAACTTAAAAAATTCAACCTCAAATTTTGTAGTGACGAGGGGGAAACAACCTATGAGTAGCAGTTTTGACCATTCCCTAATAGAACTCTAGTGATGCAAGGGTGTTATGAATAAATTCTCCGATGGTACAAATAGCATCGCTTAGCGCAGCATTCAATCAGGCCCTTGTTTTGCCTAGGCGACCTTCGCCTTTGGGGTGACATACACCAACCATAGTTACCACCCGGATGAGGAACCGCAGCGAAAGCCGGAGTGTACTGGCATCAAATAGAATGGTTCCAGTAGGAGGTGGTGACAACTTCATGCGGAGTGTACTCGAAGTCTTCCTTAATCACGACCTCATCTGGTACTACTACTTTAACCATGTGTTCAGTAACCTCTATTATATAATCCGCCGCTTTGGTAACCTTCTCATTCAAGACTTGAGGCATGAGCTCTATTTCTCAAAGATAGCTTCATGAATGTCAACGATTTCTTGTGGCTTGTTCTCGACCACTACCTCATCTTCCACCATTTCAGCTTTGTCTACTTTGATCTCTTCAAAGTAGACCTCTTCAGTACATGTTGACCTCATCTTTGGAGCTTCAAGCACTATCTTTTCTTTTATCATCACGATTCACTGTGGTCACTTAAGCTTTATCTTCAACTTGAGGCTCATTTCTCTTACTGATGCTTTCTCAATTTCCTTCGACGATGTAAATTTGAATGCAGCATTTACCTTAACAATATTGGTGTCAGATTTCCAACACCTCCAACTTGTGAACTGAACTTTATATATTGGTGTTTTAGTAAGTCTCCAGCTTTAAATGCCTATTGGTGGTTTTTTTTTTTTTTTTTTTTTTTGGTGAATAAAAATTCATTACCAAAGAAGTAGAAACAGGGGTCCCGAGGGGAAATACAAGAATATACAATAAAAAACAAAACTATAACACCACACCCTATTTAGAACGACAGGGGGAGACCCCAAGAGGCAACAATAAACTTATTTAACAGGGGTCCCAAGGGGAAATACAAGAATATACAAACAAAAACAAAACTATAACACTACACCCACTTTAGAGCAAGAGGGGGAGACCCCAAAGGCAGCAATAAACTTAATTCTGGGAGAATCAACACAGCGAGCAGCCACCATGTGAAGCTTGGATTTGGCATCAAATAGAATAGAATCCCATATCTGTTGGAAGGAACGGGAGTTAAAAGACCATCTCCTGAGATTGCAATCCAACTAAATATGATGGGTGGCAGCACCAAAGGCCAACTTGCCCTCGTGGTTCACAAATAGAAGAGTCCCCAACAGTCATGTCCACTCAAATTCATTTGTGCTAAAATGAAGGATTCTTCTTCTTCGAGGCCAGCAACAAGTAAAAACCAATTCCAATTCTTTGAGGATAAAGGGCAGCAGAAGAAGAGGTGTTCAACACATCTTCCTTGGAATTCCAACAAAGGCAGGACGAAGACGAACTGGGATGTGCCTCTGGATAAGGAAGGACTACGAAATAAGGCAGTAAGAGAGGGCTTTCCAAGATGTGAAGTTGTGGCAAGGGATAGAAGACTTGAACTAGACCAACTTGTGCCAAGGAACAACTAATGCACGACCTCTGAGAAGTCCCAAGGGGACTTGGAGCTGAAAATACCTAAAGAGGAAGCATCCCAAGAGACCAAATCTCCCAACCCAAGAGGGATTCTGGAGATAGTGGAGAGAGCGGACCAAATAGAAGCCAGCTGGGGAGAAGAGGCAATAGGGGGGGGGGGGGGCAGGCAGAATCTTCAATCTAGTAAAAACCCATGGCTGATCTGACCAAGAGCAAGGAATGAATGAGTTTGTTTCTAAAGGAAGGAAGACTCCATGGGGGTGCCATCTGTCCATCCAAAGTCTAGTAGAAGAACAGTCATCATTCAAGGAGATGATGGCGCCATAAGCTAGAGGCCTGAGATCAAGAACCATTCTCCATACCCAAGAAGCATCAGAAATGGGAGGAGCCGTCCAGATTGAGTCATTTATGAGACATCTAGAGTAGACCCAATAAGCCAAATACTTTTCTTCTTAGCTGCAAGTTTCCAAATCGGCTTGAGGATGCCCGCCAAATTAACATCTTGATGCGTCTTAATCCCAAACCACCCTCAGCTTTAGGGAGGCAAGCAGAAGCCTAAGAAGTGGGATGGAGAAATCTGGAGCAGTCCGATCCTTTCTAGAGAAGAAGGAGCACATGAGGGCTTCAAGCTTCACAAAACAGCCTGGGGAAGGCCAAAAATGCTAGATCAATAAATATAAGTAGATTGAAGGACATAGCTAATCAGTTCAACTCGTGCTTCGTCTGTTCCAAATTCTAGGTTCATGTCTTATAAACTATGAGCCTTCCTTCATGGAAGCTCCACCAATTTTTTGCATGACCAGCTAATTGCAAGTAAACAAATCTAAGTTTCCACTCCTTTGTCAAGTTGTACCAGCCAAAATATTTCTCTAGAGAATCTAACCAATCAAGGAAGTTCTGGATGAACTGCATTTAAATAATGGTTTTTCCAACCTAACAGTCCAATCTGAATTTCCGAAATGGGATGGCCTCATAGGGGAAACCCATAAATTTTTGGGTGGAGAAAATTATTCTTTTTGCAGTCGATTGGATGGTTTGGTTAATTTCCTGACCATCAGGTTAGCATTTTCGTTCAAAAATTGCAGGCGTTTGGATGATCCAAACCATTTTATTGGTTAGATAATTGTTATTGTTTTTCATAATCACTAGCATTGTGCAAAGCAAAAGAACATTCTAACTAGTTATTGATGATGGTGCCCAATTGATTAGGGTACCATCCAGATAACAGATTTGCTGCTTTAATGAATGATAGATGTCTTTATGATTTAACTATCTCTTGATCCCTTTTAGCACAATAACAATCGAGATCCTTATATTCACCATTTTCTTATATTTCCTTTGCAGAAGAATTTAGTATAATAGATCAAAAATGTTATTATGAATTATTCAACTCTTTGCACAAGTTTCTCTAATCTAACAATTACAGAACTCAAGGCAGTAACACCTTTTAATTTTGATTTGTATATTTATCATGTTAAACTACCTAACCTACTACTGTTCCTTGCATCTATCTGCTTTACTTCCTAAGTGTGTCTTATACAATTCTCCTTTTTCTTCCTCAGGTTTTGGGGCCATTTAGTAATGGCTTATGCCTTTACCTTCTGGACATGCTATATGCTACAAAAGGAGTATGCAAAAGTTGAATCAATGCGATTGCTCTTTCTTGCATCAGAGGATCGCGCTCCAAACCAGTTTACAGTAAGATTAACACAAGTTTCTCATGATTTGTTATGATTTTAAGAATAATTCAACTCTGTAATTCTTTTGTTCCTATTATAGATCCATTAACTGTAAAGTTCTGATTTTTGTTGAGATTTATTTTTGATAGAAACTTCTATTGAAGAGCATTTTATCTGCTTAGGTTTGACCAGAGCACTCAAGTTGTTCAAGGAATGTAGATAATGTGTAAAGACAACTTAAAGCAGTTATTTGTGTCGTATTTATATTCTCTCGTGTCTTGAACTGCAGAAGTTCCATTCAGGGTCAACTGATTTGATGTCTTGGCTTTACAAATGCATCTTTTGATGTGGATTTTGTGTGTGCATTTTGAGTGGAAGAGATGATCCTGTTTTAATATATTGTTTCCCTTTCCCCTTCTTGGGAGTTTCTACTGGTGGCTATTGTTGCAGAAGGTCATTATATTGAGAAGTTCAAGATTTTTACAGCATCCGAAAAAATTGATTTAGAATATGTTCTTGGTGCCAATCCATATTCTCTTTTAGTTGTGTTTCTTTTCTGGAATTTTTTTAGCCTCTAAGATTTTTATTGCCTTAAAATGATAATGCAAATTTCTGGAACGTTGGAACTTTATATGGAAGTGAAAAATTAGGTGGAAGTCTTTTTCTGTTCTGCTTTCTAACTACCCTTTAAAAAAGGTGCTTCATATTCCTAATATATAAAACAAAATTTGATCCTCTGCAGGTCCTTGTAAGAAATGTGCCTCCAGACCCTGATGAATCAGTTAGTGAGTTTGTGGAGCATTTTTTTCTTGTAAACCATCCAGACCATTATCTCACCCATCAGGTTAGTCCTTGCAAAACTCACATAACTTTATTCATATCTTGAAATCCAAGATGGGATGAACAAGAAACAGCTAAATGATTGTGTTTAAAATCTTCATTTTCTTCTTCATTGGAGAGGTTAATATTTGAGTTATTGCAAATTATTTATTTTTTATTGTGTATCTGGCACAAGAAGGTGTAATGGGAGAACTGTTCTTGGAAAATGCGAGCATCTGGCCCAGCTACTTTCAAATGAGGTCTTCCTGTTTTTAGGATGCAAATATATATTTTACACGTCATAAAATATACCTAGCAGAGCATGTGGCCCAGCTTCTCTCTGATGAGATCTACCCAGATTTACTGTTGGAGAGATAATGGAGACATTTATCTTAAGATTCCTGCTGTTTCTTTCATATTGAATCGGTTCTACACAAGGCTCTCTGTTCTTCGAATATCTGGATACAAGGCTTTCCAGCATTTGAATATCTGGATACTTCCAGCACAGTAGCAGGGATCTAAATGAGTCAGGAAAAACCAAATCAATCCAACAGCTTCAGGGAAATTATCTAAAGGGAAAAGGTTCTCTGAGCCGCTGGGTTAGGGTATGCTAGCACCTTTTGTGTCCGTCTCTCAGCTCCTCACATGAAATGACTTCACTACCCTCTAATAAATGATGCCATTTTGCCATAACTCATTGGTGCACCATGCACTCCCTTATACTGCTTGCTCAGAGAACCTCTCCCTTATCTAAATAACTGGTTTGTCCTATCTGGCCTTATTAGACCAATTAAAACCTGGTTGAACCACAAATCGAATACAACCTGGTTAAAACCCAAATTATGGCCACTTTTGTTCATTTTTCAACCCTGCCTCCCCCGCTTTTATTGTTTCTTAGTCCCAACAGTGGAGCAATTAAAAACCCAATATAGGTAGTAGGACCAACTAGCAATTCAGTCCGGTTAGGTTCTGGCTCAAATATGGGAGTGCCTAAGGTCAGCCTGACCAAAATCAATGGAAAATGAACAATTGACATCCTTAGAAGCTGATTATTACCAATGTATCCGGAATTTGAATATCTGGATACTTCCTGTATAGTATCAGGGATTTAAATGAGCCAGGAAAAACCAAATCAATCCAGTATCTTCAGGGAAATTATCTAAAGGGAAAAGGTTCTCTGAGCCGCTGGGGCAGGGTACACTAGCACCTTTTCTGTTTATCTCTCTGCTCCTCACATGAAATGACTTCACTGCCCTCTGATAAATGATGCCATTTTGCTATAAATCATTGGTCCACCATGCACTCCCATATACTGCTTGCTCAGAGAACCCGCTCCCTTATCTAAATAACTGGCTTGTCCTATCTGGCCTTATTAGACCAATTAAAACCTGGTTGAACCGCAAATCGAATACAAACTGGTTAAAACCCAAATTATGGACACTTTTGTTCATTTTTCAACCCCTCCCCGCTTTTATTGTTTCTTAATCCCAAGAGTGAAGCAATGAAAATCCCAATATAGGTAGTAGGACCAACTAGCAATTCAGTCCGGTTAGGTTCTGGCTCAAACATGGGAGTGCCTATGGTCAGCCTGACCAAAATCAATGAAATGAACGATTGACATCCTTAGAAGCTGATTATTACCAATGTATCCGGCATTTGAATATCTGGATACTTCCAGAATAGTAGCAGGGATTTAAATGAGTCAGGAAAAACCAAATCAATCCAGTATCTTTAGGGAAATTATCTAAAGGGAAAAGGTTCTCTGAGCGTCTGGGGTAGGGTACACTGGCACCTTTTCTATCTATCCCTCTGCTCCTCACATGAAATGACTTCACTGCCCTCTGATAAATGATGCCATTTTTCCATAACTCATTGGTGCCCTATGCACTCCCATATACTGCTTGCTCAGAGAAACCCTCTCCCTTATCTAATTAACTGGCTTGTCCTATCTAGTCTTATTAGACCAATTAAAGCCTGGTTGAACCACAAATCGAATACAACCTGGTTAAAACCCAAATTATGGCAAATTTTGTTCATTTTTCAACCCCCTCCACCGCTTTTATTGTTTCTTAGTCCCAACAGTCAAGCAATTAAAAACCCAATATAGGTAGTAGGACCAACTAACAATTCAGTCCGGTTAGGTTCTGCCGTTCTGGCTCAAATATGGGAGTGCCTATGGTCAGCCTGACCAAATCAGTGGAAAATGAACGATTGACATCCTTAGAAGCTGATTATTACCAATGTATGGGAGAATAAGGAACTGTCTCCTAAGCATTACAAGGGATGCACTCATCTGCCAACTGAGAACCCCCTTGACTGAATGCAATTAGTTATTGGGACTTCAAAGTTTGCAAAAGAGCAGTTGTTGAACCAAAGAAGATAACCATTCCTGGTGATCTGCTTTTCAAACAGCACTGATGAGAACCAACTTCCATCTGGGTGTTAAGAAGCTGTATGGTGATTTAGATTTAGAAGCGAAAAATGACAGTGAAGCCTAGCTGAATTATCTTAAACATAGTTTTTACACCTTGTTTCATCCAGGGTTTTAAGTATGGTAAGCATTGTATGGTATTTGCCAATATGTATCAGTATAGGTGGGTATCGATACAATACTTACTGGTAAGATATTTTTCAAAAAAAAAAAAAATTGTATTGATTGATACGGGTTGGTACAGACTGATACAAGTAAGATACAGTTGATATGCCTCCTTTAAACCTGCAAAACAGAAACCGTGAGTGAGATACAAAAATGATAGCAATTGAAGGCCTTGGAAACTTGTTTTTCTCTTCAACACAAGTTGAAGGAAATTATATCATAAAAAGGACCATAATTTTCACCATTCCAACAAGTTTTGGGGATTTACAGTGCTCAAATCATGTATCGAAATAGATTTGGGCAAAAAGGTGATAAAATTCCAGATCTCTCTCTCCCTCTCTCTTCCTCTTCTTCTTCTTCTTCTTTTTTTTTTTTTTTTTTTTGTTCTTATGGATCATTAGATTATGTAAAAATGACTCAAGTCCTTGCATCAAGCTAATATATATTTACATATTGCATAATAAGGTGTTTTATGCTTAAAAACTGTATTTTATATGTATCATAAGCACATCCATGCATTTCTTAACCATTTCCATGTGTATCTTGTGTCTCTCCAATAGGAGAGGATACGTCTCTTAAAATCACTCCTCCGATACGATACTTAATACCGATGCTTAAATCCTTAGTTTAAGCAATTCAAATCTAGTCTCATAATCATAATCAAGAAAAGGAAATAATGATGATTGCATGGGTCTAGTCAGATAAATTTATACTTGAGTTGAAGGGCTTGGTGCATTGTAGTTGCATTATTAATTTCATTGTATCTCCAGCAAATTTCTGGGGCGTCCATTGCCTGTCCATTGCCTGTGAATGCAATTACACTGTGTTAGAATATTTTTGCATCCCGACCTCTCTGGTTCTCTGGCTCTTTCCCTCTCTTCCTTGGTCGATCGTCCTGGAGATTTTGAGAAGAGTTTTAATGAACGTATGACAACTCAAAGCTAAAACCAAAAGCATGTCTCCATCGAACAATGATATTGGATGGAGTAACCTACCAAAATATTGAGTATGCAATTTTATCTCCAAGGCCAAAAAAGATATGGTGGGCTGTGGCAAATGAGTGCTCCCCACACAATTCCAGTTTGAAAAGCTAGTGCATGAGTTACAAGATGCAAAGGTGAGGTGTACCCTAAGAAATTGACCAAGATAGTGAAGTTAATACATAATAATGAACTAATTTTTGAAGAACATAGGAATCATACGAAGAGAGCAAGAACAGTAGTTTCATTTATTTGATTTTAATTTTTTCTGCTAGGATTTTATTTCCGTGGAGAATTTTTTGATGAGTTCCAAAGCTATTTAATTTAGTGACCATTAAGGAGAATCAGTCTTCCCCAGCCTGCGGCAATGGAGTTCCATAATTGATAGGAAACTCAAAAACACATGAATATCAATGCAAGACTGGAAACAAGAATATACGGTCTTCTTGCACTCTGTAAACATGAGTATTCTTACCTTCAGAATTTCCTGGAAGCTACCTTTTTTTGTGTGTATTTGTGCAAGTACAAAACCGAAAGTTAAAAAAAAAATTATAAGTGCAAATATATGTTTAGAGGCTATATATGATTCCCTTTCCTGTTATATAGACACTTTGTTGCTTCTTCTTCTTCTTCTTTATTTGATTTTATTTTATTTTGTGCACTACTTGTTACTGGTTGGGGGGGTGGGGAAGAAGATATTTATGCATTCATTCTCAATTAGAGAACTGCATTCAGGTTGTGTACGATGCAAGAAAACTTTCCAAATTGGTTGAAGAGAAAAAGAACATGCAGAACTGGTTAGATTACTTTGAACTCAAGTATTCTAGAAATAAATCTGCGAAGCCATCCATGAAGGTATTATTATATTTTTATAGTTACTTGGAATGTCTTGTATAGTTAAGACAAATGTATCTGTTGTTTATGATGATACTGTGTTATTTCTCACTTATGAACTTCTATCTTGATTCATTGAACAGACTGGATTTCTTGGTCTTTGGGGAGAAAAAGTGGATGCAATCGATTTTTACACTTCCAAGATTTATCAACTATCAAAAGACGTAAGTATCCCCACTCAATATATTTGAGTCTTAATAGAACCCATTATTTTCTCCTTGGAAATAAACATGAAAACCATAATTTTAGCTATAATTATATGCCATGATACCATCTTCATTTTGTGGGACTGTTACAGAGAGACACCTAATTGTTCTACTTCAGCTCGTTGTGTTTTGCTCACAGTGATTCACCGTCCATATATTGATATGTGGTTGAATTTTTTGTTAATGGTTAATCTCCAAAAGCTTCTATTTCTCTAGCTAATTTAAGTTTTTGTGGCTACTATTGTGTTAACTGAACACTTTAAAATAGGAGCCACATCTGTGTCTGAAACACATTTAGTTAGAGTGCAGTGGTGAAATTGATACAGGCAGGGTAGGAGTATCCCAATCCTATCAGTGGTCAAACAGTTGAACCTATTTAAGCATTATTGTACATATTTAAACCATTAGATTGAAACACGCACACACAACACACACACACAGAGACACAAAAATGCTAGTTTGGCTTGGGACCTAGGTTGCTACTGTACGAGTAACCTATTTGTATCCTTTCTTTTTAAGGTATTCTGCACATAATAACATTCAATAAAAACAATTGAAATATGTTTTAAGAATGAAGAAAAGCCATTAAATAGTACACCAATGTCAAGAGCCTCAAAACCACTGGAAGATTTTTGCCACCGACGGAACCATTCTTCCTACTGAATCACAAATGATGGTCATGTCATGGTATGCCTGAAGAAACGCTCGAAGTCCAACACAGAGGTTTCAGTTGAAATGCAGGCATGAGTTGAAATGCAGGCATGAGTTGAAATCTGGAATGAGAAATTTGACAGTTCGATTGAAATGTCCTAAAATTTGACATTGGTATGTCCAGGAATGTAACGTTTCGCTTTCGATTATTTCTGCAATTCGGTCAGAACTTCGTAATCTTCCTGATGTGCATAGTCTTTCATTTTGAGTCAGCTCAAAACCAAAATATTTCACAAAATTTCAGCCATTTTGACTGAAATTTCAAACACTGCAATAAGGGGAATAAATAACAAACCATAATAATGAAAAACGGTAATAGGTTGTTTGGTCTTAATAAATATACAAAGCACACCAATAAATTGTTTTAGGGTTAATAAAGCCTCTATGTCTGGCCTGGATTAGAAACAAAATTCATGTGGCGGAACAAATAACCTGATATTGTTGGTAAGACTTGCAGATTGATTTATATGATCCTCGTTGCTGTTGTTCTCCTTGAACACTAAATTCCCAATATAAACTTAGTAGTTGAACTTTCTTGTCATAAGCGTGTACTATTCTTCTTGGATAACACTGGCCATGGAAAATCATGTTTAGTCATTTTCCTCCATCAGATTAAGTTGTTCATATCATGCTCTCACCAATATGCTTCTTCAAGTTCAGCTTCCATCAAAAAGCACAGAGAAGGGGATGATCTACCGTAAATTCGTAGAGGTAGTGAAATAGGTTTCCTTTTTTTGCTTTCTTTCTTTCTTTCTTTTTTTTTTTTTTTTTTTTGGGGGGTGTGGGGGTGGTTTTTTGGTTTCATCTCCAATTTATGCAGGAACATAGAACTTTTAGTTGCTAGCTACCTCCTTCCCTTTTTCTTTTACATCTGTATCATCATAACTTGAAATTATCCAAGCTTCCGAATTGAGCAGAAATGTCCCATGAAGATAATCATGCCATATTACCTATCGTCTTGCCAATAAAAACCTTACATGCTTTTTTAACTTTTACAAAATTTTATATAGCAGTTTGGTTTAAAAATTAGTCTCCCAGCGTTATGATTGAGTTGTATTTTAAAATGGACAGTTGAGACATATAGACATTGTGTTTTCTCTTATTCCTGTGCAATTTGGACGGTGTTATTTAAGCTTATCTTAATCCTTTTAGATGGACTGGTCTGTATTCAGATAGAGGCAGAGCAAGAAAAGATTAGAAACGATCCAAATTCAATTATGCCTGCAGCATTTGTTTCCTTCAAAACTCGCTGGGGTGCTGCTGTCTGTGCTCAAACTCAACAATCCAGAAACCCGACTGCATGGTTGACTGAATGGGCTCCAGAACCCCATGATGTTTATTGGAACCATTTGGCCATCCCATTTGTTTCGCTCACAGTTAGAAGGCTGATTATAGCTATTGCATTCTTCTTCCTTACATTCTTTTTTATGATCCCAATACTCTTTGTTCAGTCCCTTGCAAATATTCAAAGCATTGAGCAAGCAGCTCCATTTTTGGCACCCATACTAGAAGACAAGTGAGTTCCACTTATGCTTTTTTTTTAATTTATTGCCTTTGTTTACGGTTTTGCATTACAAAATATGGAATTAAGTGGTGCTTCTGAAATTCAAAATACTATGAACTTTCTTACATATGTTAATTTTGTGCTGTATATATAGCATGATCATATCATAAGGATCTGTTACCAATGTGTAGTGGTATATTTGCTATAGCTATTAGAGATGCTCAACTTCTCACAGATACTAGTATGAATACCTAATCAAACCCACCCCCACCACCAAGAAATAAAAATTGTACATAATAAATACTCAAAAAAATTATTGTATTCGAAAGGAAGGTGGTGAGGGGACAGAAGAAGATACAAGATTGCAGTGTGTGAGCCAACTCCTTACAAACAGAATATATGAAAACACAGGATGTACAAAACCTGGCTATAAAAAGGAAACCTGCTATGCAATGTAAATCAATTAAGATTTGAAGTAGGCCACTAGATTTCTTGCCATTTTTTTTTTAATTGAAGCCAATAAGGCTTTAGAATATCATTTTTTTTTTTTCAGGTCATTAAAGACTGTTTTTTCTTCCCTTCCAAAGGATTAGATAGCCACAGGGCGTAGACACCAATGTCCAAAGAGCCTCTCAGGTTTGGGCCTTTGCTTTTCCAGTTTTGAGAATGACAAGTAAACTTGGATGACAGGCCCAAACCTGACCAATCATCTCCATGATAAGTTCATTTTGTCATCAGGCTGCTTTCAAGTGTTTGGTGAGACATTTAATATGGAACTCAAAAGTTCAATTTCCATTTTCTGTCCCTGTCCAACTTCTCCAATCAGACTTTGATGCATGAAGTTTAGGATCTCAAAATAAAGGCGGCATTTAGGTTAGAGGTCAAATCTCCCAATGATTTAGGTTGTGAGTAAGTCTCCATGTCCAGATAATATCTCCATTCAGCAATTCAAAACATAGATCTTGTAGCATCTGCACTCAGGAATTCTGAACAGCTCAGATGTTTTGAATTTTGCACTCTCCTCCAGTCATCAAAAGTACTTAAGAGTGGTTCCCAATTTGTAGTTCTGTAAATATGTGTTATCTTCAAACTGCTGAATTTCATTTCAGGATTTTAGTTTCTTAGAAGTAAAAAGCTTCAGAAAGCTACAGTCATTGCTCAATACTTTTACTAGTAATCCGTATTCACAGTAACCTATGCTTCATGCAGGAGATTCAGTTTCATCAATTCATTCATCCAAGGTTTTCTACCTGGGATTGCTTTAAAGATTTTCCTCATTCTTCTGCCAACAATATTGATGATGATGTCAAAATTTGAAGGTTTTACATCCCAGTCAGCTTTGGAGAGGAGATCGGCATCTTTATATTATATTTTCATATTTATTAATATATTTCTTGGGAACATAATTACAGGAACGGCATTTCAACAACTAAATACTTTTATCCACGAGTCAGCGAATGAGTATGTTCTATTCACTAATGTAGTACTATTTGGTTTATTAGTTATCTGTGTGATATTTAAAACAAATCATGATATGGTTACTATTAGAATGGGAGGAAAAGTCCACAAATTTAGTCATTTCATTGGGTTTCTGACTGCATGAAAGTATATTATAAATTGGTTTGAAAATCATCACTAGTTTGAGCTGCCTTATTTCTCTATTCTTCTTATCTCATACTGTCATACCTCTTATCATCTTGTAAGAATGATATATGAAGGGCACAAGTTTTGAGAACATTATATGTTCTTCAGCCAACATGGGTTCGTAAAGCATATTCTTATCCACAAACACCAACACAGCAATGATGCTCTTTGCATAGGGAAAATGCCTTGATGAGCGAATGACCAAAATACCTGGGCGGGGGGAACGTGGCACATAAGGTCACCTGATGAGGGAATCCAATTGGTCAGGCAGGAGGTAGGGAAATCAGTTGAAGGGGAAATAAATAACATAAATACTAATGAAATGTCGACAATGACTGGATTAAAACTAGAAGAGATACAATATGCAAATCAATGGCCTGTGTAGCTTCAGGCTAATGAAAGGGCTCAGGCAGTAGATGAAAATTAAGTCAAACACCCAAGGAACACAATTAGAGTTCAGCTTTACTACTTCCCCTCATGGGGGTAACTCATTATGGATCACCCTATTTCTTACAATCTTTCGGAAAATCAAAGGTCTCCAATCCAGAAAAAGACATCTGATTAGTTGTAATTGTGTTTATATAATTTATCTGCTGTCGAAATTGGAAACAACCTTTGATTTTCTCAATGACTGTTACTTCTTGTAACTTGGAGAAATGGCTCTGAACAAAAACTGCTATTCTGTTCTTCCCAAAGATACCACAACACTGCCAAAAAGTGGAGGAACCATTTTGGCAATATCTTTTGAAAATCACCCATTGGAACTATGGTTAGTTTTCCCAATGTCTACACTTTGTGGTTAATCCTCCTCATAATGCCTTACATATCAGAGGTTCTTTGGATTTCCAAGACACTTTTTAGGGAAAATCTACTGTAAGTTTCTCTTGATTAAAAATGTGACTTGCAGCAATAGACAATGATCTCAAGGTTAAATGTACAATTTCTATAATACTATATTTTACCCTTGTGGAAGAAATCTATTCACATCCTGGGTAGATGCTTTTTTTTTTTTTTTTTTAAACTAAATGCACTCTGATTCTTTACCTGAAATCTCTTCTGGATGTGAGTTTCCAACTAGTCCCACCTGTTGGAACTAAACTACAATATGCTGCATATATTTTTAATTTGAAAGAGATAGCTTAGTGTTGGTAAATGAAGTCTTAGATAGCATCTATCCCACCACAAAATTTCCCAGAGTTAGAAAACTGTAACCATTCCCTGCATTTTATAGTTCACCAGATTGAGATGGATAGGTTGTAGACAACTTACACTCTTCCTTTGGGCTCCTACTGTGACTATATTTTTTTTATCATTCTATCCCATGCCTTTTGATCATATTAACCTCACACCATTTATTAGTCCATAAATGGACAGCCTTGTCTATCTTAGGTCTGATATGGTGGTAATGTGATGTACATGCAACCTCATAACTCCCTTCTAGTCCATGTCATTGAGTGGTATACCATCACCACTCTCTCAAGCGTTGCTCTGTCCACTCTTGGCAATCATTACCTGTTTCCCCAAGCTTGTAGTTTCAGGACCAAATATCCAGAGCCTTTTTTCATGAGTGCTTTGGTTTTACGGAGTGTACCCTGGAGCTCTATAGAATGGAGTTCTAGAGGTCACCAATCTCTATGCCCCTATATTGACGATCTTGGGTTTAGGATTCTCTTCCTTGTTTGATGAGTTGGTAGTTTTGATGAATCATGTATTTTGTTCCATCTTCCTTTTTTTTTCTTTTTTCTTTTTTTGCATTGGGGGTTTTATGAGCTGATTCTGTGGCTCACTGGTTGGATTCTCCTAACATGTTGACCCATGTTCAAATATGGGGAAAACCCTGCATTCGCAATATGGACTCAAATTGGACTGGACCCACATGGGAGTTTGTAGGCCATGCATTTTTTGAAAATATGGATGTTCTTACAACTTTTTTTTTTTTGGGATGTCTCTACCTATCTGGTATGGCCATATCGGGCACCTAAAAGGTGTACCATGCAATTCTTTGAAATGCCTTAGGGATAATACATTTAAAAATCAGATAGTCTTAACCATCTGTCCAAGTGCCTCTTTAGGACATTTTGAACTAATATTTCAACAATTTTTCACTGTCCAAAAAATGAATGATAAAGATGTGCTTTTTTGGATCATTTATATATACTGAAAGTTCTGATGTTTACTTTGGTCCCAATATATAGTCTTTGTTTCTTATATAGCCTGTACAACTGATCTTTGAGAATAATTTCTATCATAAAAGGCCTCATTTATCCTGTTCACATAAATTATTATATGTCGTGATAGTGAAATTATTAGAAACCTTATCATATGTAGTTCATATATATATATATATATTGGGGGTAGAAATATGTAGCTCATATCAGATATGGAATTCTTTTATATATATATATATATATATATTAGGATTAATGCTTTTATAATTCAGGTTCTATAGCATCATCTTATATTTATTTATTTATTTATTTGTTAATCGTTTGCTCTGTCTAAATTTTTGGCTATGAAGTATATTGTTCTTTTAGCTTTAGATGCCAAGTATGGATAAAGTTGGTTATTTGGTGCAGAATTTCTACAACAATTGGTGTATCAATTCCAATGAAAGCAACTTTCTTCATTACCTACATTATGGTTGATGGTTGGGCTGGAATTGCTGGAGAAATTCTGAGGTTAAAACCATGGATAATCTTCCAATTGAAGAATCTCTTCTTTGTGAAGACTGAAAAGGATCTAGAAGAGGCAATGGATCCAGGAAGTCTTGGGTTTAATACAGCCGAACCTCAAATACAGTTGTACTTCTTACTTGGCCTTGTATATGCTGTGGTCACACCCATTCTTCTTCCTTTCATATTAGTATTTTTTGGCATGGCATTTATTGTCTTCCGCCATCAGGTAAATAATTCATATTGGTATGAACAGTGTTGTGGATTCTTTATTGTTATATCTAAATTTCAAAGTGTGGCTCTTCCCTTTCTGAGTGTTGGAAAGTTTCACTTTTTTAATGGGGGTCTCCATAAGCAGTTTTTCTCATTACTTTTCATTCTGTTCCCTCAACCATTGCTCTCCCTAGAATCTTTGTTGGCACTGAACAATTTTAATGAAGTTATGATGGTGATGCTATTTCATTGGTGTTACTGATTATCATCTATCTTGTGTGAATGTCTGATGTTTATAAGAAAAAGAGAACTTTTTCTTAAAAATTATTGTTGGACATTGTAAGTCCTTTTCCTGATTGATGTAATTATCTGATACTGTAGATCATTAACGTCTACGATCAAAAATATGAGAGCGCTGGAGCATTCTGGCCTGATGTCCACGGGCGTATTATTGCTGCATTGATTGTCTCACAGCTGCTTCTGATGGGATTGTTGAGTACGAAGCGAGCGGCTCAGTCTACACCCTTTCTCATTGTACTTCCTGTTATAACAATATGGTTCCATATATACTGCAAAGGCCGTTATGAACCTGCATTTACTGCCTACCCGTTACAGGTTTGTTGGAAGTCTATGTGCGAACTCTTTTACTTATTCATTGGATTTCTGCACAAGTACCAATAAAAATAATGCTGCTCGATTTAAAAATATATTGTAACATTTTCTTGTCAATTAAGAATGATATTTATTACATGACAAAATTATGTATTGTAAAGAGAAGATAAGAAAAAAGAGAGTCCTGTGATTGTGGAGCAAGGGAGTCCCCAATTGATGAGATTGGGGCTGCCCACCTTTATTCATTAAATACATCAGCCATTACAAGTCCTACTAGAAATTTGAAAGATCAAAACAGAATAAGAAACTAATATTAACTGCTAACTCTTAATGGAACTCAGCCTAATAGGACTAGGATAGTCCAAATGGGAATAGGAAACCCCAAGCGAGGAGTCTGAGGAGTCTGCGACTTGCACTGGACTCCTCCCCTCACAATATAGTTCCAACATGTATACAGTGGTGGTAGTACACAGCATCTCACTCTCTCCTCCCTATTACAAGTCGTGAGGCACTCCATCCTGTGTGCCCATTGGCTTGGTGTGGGTCTGTGGGAGACGTCAATACACAAGAGCAGCATGTAGATCCCTACCCCGTATTACATATGATAATCCGCAATCTTAGTAATTTTTTTGCCCTGTATTGCTTTCACCATCTTTCATTGTATAGAGGAGGGGGGGACAAGCAATACAACAAAAAACAAACTGGACACTGCCTTCACAGAGGGAGGGAGGCAATGTCCAGAAAGAGAGAAGTGGAAGACCCCAATAAACTACAAATAGACTAATGCAGTGCAACTTGATTTGGAAGAAAGGAAAATTAAACTATAAATTTGATAGATCTTAGTGTTGCTATGAGACTGGTGCTTTCTCTTTCCTGGGACTCTAAACAATATTTACACTCCTCTTACTATGTTGCCTTAATAAATAGCTCAATAAAGAAGTAAACTGTGATTTTGAAAGGAAACTAGGATGAATTGGTCTTATGTTTGAATCATTCTGTTAAACATAGCATGTTTACTTTTTGTTAAATCATACTCTTTCTTGTTTTACTTTTTGTTAAATCATACTCTTTCTTGCAATTTCCTCATTGGTTCCTTGCTTTTGGGTATTAGGAGGCAATGATGAAAGATACAGTGGAACGTGCAACGGAACCAAATTTGGATTTGAAAGAGTACCTCCGAAATGCGTATATTCATCCACTTTTCAAGGGCGAAGATGACAAGATTAATGCAGATACCAGAGATGGGGAAGAGGAGAGTTTGCTGGTCCCCACAAAATGCCAGTCTCGAAGGAACACACCCATACCAAGCAAACGCAGTGATTCATCGTCACGCTTCCTACTTGAGGTTGTTCAAGAGCAGCCTTAACAATTACATTTGTTCTATACTTCACTGTACATTTGTTAAGTTGCAATAGTTGGTGGGGAATGGGGATTGTAAATCATATACACGAGGAGAGGGGATCATTGTTTATATTGTATAGAAAAGAGTGGGCAGGTGCACCTGGTTTTTTTGTTCTAACAGCTTGACCAACCCTGTACACAATTAATTGTCAATCAATGGTTCTCCATTTTACAAAGGATGGCTGCAAGTAGGGGTGTCAATCGGTCGGGCTAGGCTGGTCTCGATCGGCCCTAACCAGGCCTGGCAGTGTGAAATCCTTGCACTGTAAATGTCCGTTTACTTAAACGGGCCTAGATTTGGGGGGCATAGTACGATTTGTAATCGAGCCGGTCGGTGTCAGGCTTTAATTGGGCTACCTTAAACGGGAAAAAAATCGTCTGTAATTCCGATCTCGTACAATTCCGTGCAATACCACCTTCAGGTGGTGACACGTGTATTGATACAAATACAATGGTCCATATCTGATTTAAATGCCTCTGCACTGATTTAATGTTTTATTAGTTGTACCAGATCTGGACCATTGTATTGGTATCAATACACGTGTCACCGCCTGAAGGTAGTATTGCACGGAATTGTACGAGATCGGGATTGCAGAAGATTTCAACCCACCTTAAACGGGTCTTATACTGGCCTTAAACAAGTTATGGACCCATTTAATTCTAAATGGGCTTAAAAACGTGTCTACCTTAAAATCCTTTTTTAAAGGGATTAAACTATTGGCTTTAAAACTACTGGAGAATAACATTCATAATTCCGGAACCAATGGAATCATGTCTTTAAAATATAATCTAAGTTGTAAGAATTACACTGTTTTTAACAATTGAATATCCCATTTAGAATGTGGATATTTTAGTCTTATATATTATTTACTCATATTTTGCAGTGTTCGTGATAAAAATAGGTATTTAGGCATTTTTTAAGGGGGCCCGGCCGGTCAGGCTAAATGAGTCGGTTATAGCAGACTTCTTAAGTGAGTCGGGTCGGTCGGGCGCTCGACGAGCTTGTGGCCTGCACCATGAATGCCCATTTAATAAACGGGCCGGGTTGAAGCCCAACACGTTGATTAAACGGGCCGGTTCATGTTGAGCCTTAAGCAAGTCGGGCTCGATTGGGGCTACCTGTGCGGGCTCAAGATTGACACCCCTAGCTGCAAGGTAGTATTTGTGGTATTTTTATTAGTTTACTTATATAAACTTTTTTGGGTCCTCTTGTATAATACCTCGACTTAAGGATGTGAATTTGAAATCGAAACCATTTACTAAAATCGAACTATACTATTTACACCGACATCGTGAAACTATTTATTAAATGGTTTGGTTTTGGTTTTAAAATTGAAATGTGATTTGGTTTTAGTTTAAAAGTTTAAACCGTTGATAAACCATTTAAATAAACCGTTCAACCGATTAACATATACGTAGTAAGTTTTAAGTCATTCAATATTAAGTTTACATACATTTCAATAAAAAAAAAAATTTACATCAAATAACTATTAAGAAAAGCATAAAACAAAAGACAACTCAATTCAATGCTACAATTTACATCCATTTCACTACAATTTTTGAAAGGTAAATAAGTTGTTTGGATAAAAAAAAAAAATAGGAAACATAAGAAAACCATTTAAGCCAAAACCATTTATAAATGGTTTCGGTTTTAATCTATGAAATTGTTTACTAAACTGTTCGGTTTTTGTTTCACCTAAAATTTTTGCATCGAACCGAATCAAACTATATACACCGTAATCAAACCGATTAACACCCTTATAGCTCAACTAAAGCTGGGAAGTATTTTACCCAAAAAACTTGAATTGTAAGTTCATAATTTGGATAATTATGAACCAAAAATTAGTGGGTCGGGGAAGTAGGTGCTTGAGAAACGGTACAAACATTTCCTCATAACCCAAGGGGAAAGCGCAATTGGTGAGCAACGAACTTGGTACAAGCCGTAAACTCGAACGTCCCAAGTTTGACTCTCACTAGGTACACCTTAGGCCACTCACACGGAGGTGTTTAGTGCTCTTCACTTATTTTAATGAAAGTTGAATGGTTCTCATTCAACACCGGTATAACCCGGTCCATACAATTGTAGAGTTAGTATGAGCTTGTGGGGCTAGTTAAGCCGAAGGCCTAGATACCTATAGTTAACAGTAAAAAAAAAAAAAACACTACCTCATGTGTCACATTCCTTTTCCTAATTTATTAATGAGCAAGTTTGGTATCAACATTAGTATGACGTCATATAAAGTTGTTTAGAGGACAAAGATTCATGTGGCAGACTGCGTTTAAATGGGATCGCCTGGGGTTTTTTTTTTTTTTTTTTTTTTCTTGATCACCCTTATCTCTCTTTTATCACTAATTTTTTTGACTGATCCATGTAGGGACCTCATTTAGTTTGAAAAAAGGTTTAGTTATTATTATCTTTTTCTTTTAATGAATGAGTTATTATTATCTTGTATCATGTCCGAGAGATACTCTTGTGTCAATGCTCTTCTTGGGATGCAAGCCCCTGTGTCCATAGACTCCAGACATACGGGTCACTCTACATCAGAAAACCTTTTTTCTTTATTAATTTCTTTATGGGAGTCATCAAATGTAGCAGTGCTAGCATAGGCCAATGGCAGTAGTAGGATAATCATTTCGTCTTCTCATATATCTTGACCCAGGGACCACCGGTTGTTTTACCCTCTATTTTGGGGTCCATTTCATTTTAAACAAAGGTCGGGGAAGGAAAAAACGGAAAAATTGACATTTTGTCTCTCTTAAATGTTTCGCTTTTCCTTTTAGTTGACTTTGGACTTTAGAGTCTCGCTTTCAATGGATCCTCCACCTAATCCATCAAAAGATACGTGTCTATTTGTCTAGCCCTTTCAACCTTCAGATTGGAATCTCAGTGTTTATAATACCTGAACGTGGCGTCCCCTATTTGTGTTCGTTTGACGTAAGCGCTCCCCCTTAAAAAAACTCAAAAAATATAGCCGTTACGCATTCAGAATGCCACACCCACGTTCACCGCCTTCACATGGAGTAATTGCCGACAACGGAAGCTTTTAGCCAATCAATCCCCCACTAATCCCACTATTAAACAATCTATTTAATATTATAATCTTTTCAATTAACACTAATAAAGCCAAACAGAAACCCTGTTAAGTGATAACGTAAACCAATGCCGAAGCAGTAGGGGATTAGAGGAGTCATTCCTTTTCCACTTCATCTGTTCCTCTTTATTTTCAATTCTCTTTGGATTCTTCTCCTTCAAACAAGAACAGTGATAACCTGTCACAATCTTTTGTCTTCAGAAAAAGGAATTCGAAAAGGAGAAAAAGCAGGATTTTAGTAGTATTTTATCGAATTTTAGCGAGAATCTCGCTTTACCTAGCGAATGAGGAGATTGTAATGGTAATGTTGCAGTATTTTAGCAGTTTTTTTTATCGAGAATATCGCTTTACCTGGCGAATGCAGATTGCAGAGATTGTAATGTGAATGTTATTGCTTTGATTGAACTTGAAGCAAACTGAACTCTTCTTTGGATCCGCTATTCTCTGCCTCCCGACAAGGTCTATATGCTAGTTTCAGTTGTAAGTACTCCATCGACGATAGCAGGTTCTTGTTTCAGGTCGAGGTTTGGGTCTTTTTGCATGCCAGTCAACAATAGGAGTTCGGAAGGATAATCAGAGTATGAACTATTTGAACTTTTCTCTGATGAATTTCTTTTTTGATTTAGTTTCATCTACTTGTGGTTCATCTTTTGATTTTGGAAATTAAATGTTATGCTCACCACTCCATGAAAATGATGTTCTTCTTGACAATGACAAACCTTAAACTTTTCAAGTAAAAGACCAAATTTTTTGTTCATGTCATTATCAATATTTTATGAGTCCTTATTTAACAAAGACTCGGACGAGTAATACTGAGGAAGCTACTCTTTTGTGTGAATGTGTGGATAGATGAACAGTCACCATCTAATTTGAGGGCTTGGGCTTGGGCTTGTGCCGTGGAGATATTGTTTGTTCCTGTGTAGATAGAGGAACAGTCATGATCCTACTTTGAGGGCTTGGGCTTGTGCCTTCGAGACACTTTTTGTTCCTTTGGAGATCAGAGTCACCTGTAGCAATTACCTTATTCAATTGATAAGGTTTCTATGCGACGAAAAGGAAATTACATTGATGTCTCAGATTCTCAGGTTGTTGTTACTTCCTAGTTTAGAAATTGGTGGCAAGGGTTCAATCACAGCCAACTAAGCTAAATTATTGAGTTCTAATATTTTTTTGAAAACAACGAGGAACAGATCAGTCTCCATTGATGTTGAAATTTATTGTTTTCCAGCTGTAAAAATGGTGATGAATTGTAGGATGGTAGGGCTTTACAAAGTCCAGGCGTGCCACTTGTCGTGGTCAGAGTGTGGTCTCACATCCCTCAACGCTGTAAATTTTTTGCCTTGTATTTCCAATAAACAATGACTTGTTGAACTTACAGGAAGCCAAGGGCTAAACAAGGTCTTAGAACATGAAGAATACTACTATGTTGACATATCAAACTAAGAAGTTTAAGACACTGGCATTGACAACTCATTGACATGTTATAACCTGAATGAAGATTTGAATGATCTAGGTAGTGTTGTACTCTGCAACAATGGTTTAGCAACAGAAATCCAGAAAATTAAAAAAACAATAATAACATAAAATCTTTCTGAAGATTCAACTAGCAGGCCCTCAAGCTGTGTCTACTACCATTGTTCTATCCTGTGATTTCGGCTCCTGTAAAGTTAAAAGACAGTGTTGTTGAGTTACTACTCATCTATATTCCTTGGAAAGGTGCCCTTCCCTAAAAAAGTCACCTAGAATTCCCTACTCTTCTAAAATCCAGAGGTTCAGGGTGGGTTGTAGCCCACTTGAAGGTTAAATTTGTCACCCTTTCAACAGAGGTATGAGTAGTTTCTTTCTCCACATTTTGGCATTTTGAGTTAAACAGGTGAATTTTTTTTTTTTTTTGGATGAAT
>NC_056567.1:32177567-32191915 GCF_013358625.1 Macadamia integrifolia | reverse complement strand
GGGGGGGGGGGGCGGAGGCTTAAGCTAACAAGGAAAAGCCAGCCCCAAGGGGAACAAAGCAAAAAGCTACAAAAAACAGCAAAAGCAACTACAGAAAGCCAAATTGGCAACTACGACCAGGAGCCAGGGAGCCTCAGAGATAAGGGAGGGGGGGATATTATGGGACAGGCAAGGGGTTAGGATTAAGTTTGCAGGAGGAGAGGATATGGGAGTTTCTACTGGAGGTAGGGATCGGTCGGGAGAGGATGGAGTGAAGGGATTGGATTTTGGAGTTAACATCAAAGAAGATGGCAGCCCAAATCTTATCCGGGGATCGGGATTTGGAAGACCACCTTCAAGTGTTTCGCTCCATTGTGCTTAAGACTAGTATCTAGAGATGTAATGTCTTGCGTAGCTTGTTCACGTTATCTTAGTATATTGGCATGCAATGGGGCTGCTTTGAGTTGTTCTGCACTGCATCCACCACAGTAGGTGCCGTCAACACCCTGGATTGGCCGCAATAAAAAGCTGTATGTATACGGGATTTGTGGTCTTCTCAGTTTATAGTTGTTTCAATTACTGTTTCTTGTTGTTTCTCGGACAAGATCCATCATATTATTGAGGTTCTACTCTCTTTTGCCTTTAAAGCTGGAAAGCAGGAAAGGAGAAGAAACCTTATTCAATTCACTGTCTATTAACTCTATAGTTGATGCCATGTACATTTGTTAATACTCTACGGAGCACTAACCCAGGATGCAATGCTTTCTGCATATTTGGAAGTCTCATTAACCCTCAAGCATGGTTTAAGAACTCAGAAATCTCAGCCGAAATGGGCATTTCGGTGGACTCCGAGAAGAAACCTAGTATTACTGAAATTTCGGCCCAAATGTCGGAATTTTGGGTCTGAATTCCCAGCAAGCCCAGAAAAAAATACCTGGTTTCAACCCAAGTCGAAACCTATACCTATTTGAAACCTGAGATTTCGAACCATGCCCTCAAGTGACACCATTCTCTGAAACATCCCAACTGATTACTCATTAGCTTTATATTCTTTTATTGTGAACTTCATCACAAAGGTCCCTTGTTTTACTTCACTGCTTTTATGTTAAAATGATTTAATGTCTCCTGGAATGCCAATCAAACTATAGCTTTCCAGTTCTCTTGTCGTGGTATTCTCTGTTTGGATTTGTTTCTCTTAATCTGATTGATAAACCAAGACATGTTGCTCTTGGGTTTCATATTCAAAATAAGATGGAAGGCTGATTTGCTTGGTTTGCACATGCTTTAGTCTTCTTTTTCGTCGCTGTTCACATAGTTTGCTTTATGCACATTATCTAACTGCTTACTGTCTTACTTGTTCTAGGGAAATACGTGTCTTCTTTCTTTGAAATATTAGATGGCTACACTTGGAGACATAGGAGTTGCAGCAGCTATCAATATTCTCAGTGCATTTGCTTTCTTCGTGGCATTTGCTATATTACGAATCCAACCTATCAATGATAGGGTGTACTTTCCGAAATGGTATCTCAGGGACTTGAGGAGCAGTCCTTCACGCTCTGGGGCATTTGTAAGCAAATTTGTTAATTTGGACTTTAGATCATACTTGAGGTTTCTAAATTGGATGCCAGCTGCACTGAAAATGCCAGAACTTGAGCTCATTCACCATGCTGGACTGGACTCTGCTGTTTACCTGAGGATTTACTTGCTTGGGTATGCTCCAATAGATATCATTTTTTTCATATTTTCTTCTGTTAGTATTTTGTCTACAGTTTCTATCAAACTTAGTGTTTGACATGTCTCGCACTTGCATTGTGATTAGTTGACTATATTAGAGAAATGAGTGAGGATGCTAAAAGATGAAGTCCAACAGAGATATGAGGTATCTTATTCTACTTAAGACAACACATAAGATAACTGAACAGGAGTCATATGTTTGCAGTAGATATTAGGTATATTCCCAAATTTTAAAATGGGCTGTGACAGTGAACTGGTGCAACTTCTGCTTTTGCAGGTTTATTTAAATTGCATTATGTCTTACCTTCTGGGTTCAAGTCTTAAGAGCAGTGACTCACCAACACAAACCCAAAGGCATTAATATAATGGGGTAAAAGGTTGAAGTAGAATGTATATATCTATATATATATATATATAAAGCAATATAAAGCAACAAGAAGTTATTAACAAATATGATAACATGAAAGGTGAAACACTGTTTACTTAGCATAAAACAAATGGTAAGAACAGGGGTCAATGTTGCGATTATTATTCTATTCTATGGACTACTAGTTGTGGTAAACAACAGCTTACATGCCTAGATGACTGGCATTGGTGACAGTGGTTGCCTTGGGTAGCTGACTGTTTATTTTTCATCTTTTGATCTTTGTTCAAACCCCTTGCTGAAGTTCTGTTTTGCAAGTTATTTCTGTTTGAAGTTTTCTTTTGCAAGACGGTTGCTTCTTGCAAAAATGATCCCAGCTAGTATGATTTGCGGTATTGAATGGACATATCCATTTACTAAAATTTGATTATGTCTTAGTTTTAGCAACACTTAAAATTGAGCTCTTATTAGGGTTAAGAATGTATCTAGTTGCAAGTTAGGATTTAGGTAATATTATCTCAGGAGGAGAAGGCCGTTTCATTACCGAACAAGAAATGTTCTGTTAGAATATACGATAAGTGTGCTGGAAGGGCACAATGGGGGTTTTCCCCTCCACCGACCCTATTTACAGTAGGGCAGCTGGATGGGGGGGTGTACTTGTAGTCGGGTTATGACTTGTACTCTTGTTATGACTCTACTTTGCTTTTCTAAATAGGGGCCTTGGGTGATCAATTAGATCACTAATGCATTCGCCCCATTCTTGCTCTTAACATGATCATTCATTGGTTCATTGTCCATTACTTTTTCTTGCTCCACGTGTAGTTAATGATGTGAAAGATTCTCTTAGACAAGAGGTTATAAAGACACACCATTCAAATATCTTTACCTACCAGATCTTAATAAAGATATTTTGATATAAATTGGTGTTGCCCTTACTTAGTATATCTTAATTCACAATCGAGCTTTTAGGATAAGCATTGTAACATGGTATCAGAGCAAGTAGGTCGAGTTTTCGATTCCTGGGAAGTGCAACAAGGTTCATCGAGACTTTCTCTCCTTGATGCCATGTGATGGTGTTTAATGTGCGTTCATGTCACACACAGGGCTGTGTGTGTATAGGGCTGCATGTGCCCTTGGGGGGGTTAATATACATTGTTGTTACTCTTTACTTAACAGCTCGAGCTTTTAGGATAATTGGTTGTTACAAGATCTTGTTGCTTACTCATTGAGAAATTCTTCCCTTAGCTCTTTTTATTTTTTATTTTAATTTATTTTTTATTTTATTTTATTTTTTATTGTACACGATATATATGATGCTGATTCTCTTCTCCCCTTCCCCCCTTCCCTGCAGGCTTAAAATATTTGTTCCTGTTACATTCCTTGCTTTCGCAATCTTGGTTCCAGTTAATTGGACCAATGGCACCCTTGAACATTCAAAAGTAGTCTATAGTAACATAGACAAGCTCTCTATTTCAAATATTCCAAAAGGATCAGAAAGGTGTGTTAGTATTTCCTGTTGCTTTTTTTCTTTTTTTTGGGCTCATTTTAAGTACCATCAGATCATGCCATGTAAAGATTGTAAACACACGCACATGCACACTCACACCTTTCCTGTCATTGTTGTTGTTGTTTTTTTTTTTTGGGCTCATTTAAACACCATCAGATCATGTCATGTAAGGATTGTAATTAACACGCACACCCACACACACACACACAGACCCACCCACATATATCATCTACTTACCCTTCTTATTTTAATCGAGTTCTTTTTCTTCTTGCTGCATCTCATTCTGGTACTCTTTGGCTTTTGCTCTCATGTTTGGTAAAATTTTAAAGGGGACCACATTCAGAGTTCCCTTCAATTTTTGGGGTGGGGTCAATTGAGATTCTTCTGACAGTTGATTCATTGATTGGATGGTTTGGTTAATTTCCTGATCATCAGGTTAGCATTTTCATTGACCATATTGGTCACATAATTTTGATTTTTTTTTTTTTTATAAACAACAGCATTTTGCAAAGAGAAAAACATGCTAACCTAGTTATAGATGATCATGCTTAATTGACAGGGGTATTGTCTGTATAACAGATTTGGTGTTTTAATGAATAATAATTGTCTCTATGATTTAACTGTCTCTTGAACCCTTCTAGTGAAATAATACTCAATATCCATATATTCACCATTTTTTTTTATCTTACCTCTTTAAAGAATTAAGTATAATAGGTTAATATATATATATATATATATATTATGAATTATTCAACTCTTTGCACAAGTTTCTCTAAGCTAACCCATACAGATTCAAAAGCCGGAACACTCACTAATTTTGATTTGTACATAGTCATAACTGACCGTTGCATCTGTCTGCTTTTCTTCCTTAGTGTGTTATATACAATTCCCTTTTTTCTTCCTCAGGTTTTGGGCCCATTTAGTAATGGCTTATGTCTTTACCTTCTGGACATGCTATATGTTACAAAAGGAGTATGCAACAGTTGCATCAATGCGATTGCACTTTCTTGCATCAGAGGAACGCCGTCCAGACCAGTTTACAGTAAGATTAACAAAAGCTTCTCATGATTTGTTATGATTTTAAGAATAATTTAATTCTATAATTCTTTTTTTCCTATTATAGTTCCATTACCTGTAATTTCCTGATTTTTTGTTGAGATTTATTCTTGATAGAAACTTCTATCGAAGAGCATTTAATCTGTTTAGGCTTGACCAGAGCACTCAAGTTGTTCAAGGAATGTAGATAATGTTGAAAGACAATATATGTATATTCTCTTGCATCTTGAACTGCAGAAGTTCCATTCAGGGTCAACTGATTTAATGTCTTGGCTTTACAAGATCACTTTCGCCGAGTATTTTGTGTTTGCATTTTGGTTGGAATAGTATATCCTGTTTTAAAACTTTATATTGTTTCCCTTCCCCTTCTTGGGACTCTCGACTGGTGGCTGTTGTTGCAGAAGGTTCATTATATTGGGAAGTTCAAGATTTTATAGCATTTAAAAAATAGAGTTAGAATGTTTTCTTGGTGCCAATCCATATTCTCTTTTAGTTGTGTTTGTTTTCTGAATTTTAGTAGTCATATTTTTTAGTGCCTTACATAATTGCTGGAACTGTGGTCCTTTATATGTAAGTGGAAATTAGGTGGAATTCTATTTCTGTTTTAAATGTAATTTTTATAGAAATACATGTAATTGTAATTCGTAAGGACATAGATGTTTGAGATGTTCTAATCTGCAATGCTTTCTAACTACCCATTCAAAAAGTGCTTCATATTCCTAAGATAGAAAATGATATTTGATCCTCTGCAGGTCCTTGTAAGAAACGTGCCTTTGGACCCTGATGAATCAATTAGTGAGCTTGTGGAGCATTTTTTTCTTGTAAATCATCCAGATCACTATCTCACCCATCAGGTTAGTCATTGCAAACTCACATAACTTTATTCATATTTTGAAATCCTAGGTGGGATGAACAAGAAACAGCTAAATGATTGTGTTAAAATTTGCATTTTCTTCTTCGTTGGAGAGGTTAAAATTGGCTCCCTTCATCTAATGGGATCTTCTCCTCCGCCTCTGCGTAGTCTTTCGTTCGAACCCCTTCCCTGGTGTTCCCGTGGCATAAATTGGTTTGGTTTAAAGGCCATATTCTCCGTCATAGCTTCACTCTATGGCGGTGCCTGTCCAATTGTCTTCCTACCCAATCCTTCCTCATTTACCGCCATATCCCCGCCAATCCTTCATGCTGCCTATGCCCCTTGGGCATAGAGGATATCCCCCCATCTCTTCTTCTCATGCCCCTTCTCCCTAGCCTGGAAAACTGTCCTCTCCAAATGCTGGCCAACTAGAAGATCTCCGGATAAGATTGACATGACCTTCTCTGGTCCTTCCGTTTGTGACACCGTTAGTAAATTGGCTTTTTTGTGCTAGTATCAACCATCTCTGGATGGAACGTAACATTCGTAGATGGATCCTGAAATCTTGATCTCCGGATAAGATTTGGAAAGCTATCTACTTTGATATTACTTCCAAAGTCCATGCCCTCTTAGCTCTTCAAAATTGTCCTGTTCCTAATTCCCCTAGAAATTCCCACATCATTACTTCTTGGAACCTTCAGGTTGATCTCATCCAATCCATCTAACGGCTTTATGGCTTCTCCCCTCCTCCCCCTTTTATGTTGCCCTTGACAAAATGATGTTTGGTATTTATGCTATTGCTAATTTTGTTCCCCCCGGGATGGCTTTTCCTTATGAACTTAAGCCTTCCCTCCCCGCTTTCCCTTGTATATTCTTCTCCTCTTGGTAATGAATTATTATTTATTCATAAAAAAAAAAAGAATCTTTAAGTTATTGTAATTTATTTATATTATATTGAGTATCTTGTGCAAGCAGGTGTAACTTATTTTTATATTTTGAAATGGTAGAATTGTTCATGGGAGTAAATATAATCTATCAATACCCATCCACCCTTCTGGGGGTGAAAAGCTGGAAGCTTACTAAAATTAGGAGACTTTGGGGTGGAGTAGGATACAAGTACATATTTTACCTTGCATAAAGATGCCTAGCAGAGCATCTGGCCCGGATACTTTCTAATGAGGTCTTGTAATTTTTTGTATACAATCATACAAATATATATTTACACAACATAAAGATACCTAGTAAAGCATGTGGCCTAGCTTCTCTCTAATGAGGTCTATCCGGGTTTACTATAGGAGAAGATTGTTTCACCAAACTAAGGGAAAATGGAGACCAACTACAAATCGGCTTGGGTTTAGGGTTTGCAATTCAGTCTGGTTTGGGTTTAGGCCCAAATATGGGGGTGCTTATGGCCAGCCGGACTGAAATCAATGGATACTGACTGATTGACATCCTTAGAAGCTGATCATGACCAATATATGGGAAAGCCTGAACCTAACAAGGGATGCACTTATCTGCCTACTGTTAATCCTTTGATTGAATGAAATTAATCATGGGGACTTTGGAGTTTGCAAAAGAGTAGCTACTGAAGAAGGGTTTCAATTTTTTCAAATGAATGATTTGAAGTCTCTTCGGATCCTTAATGGTATAGACACCAAATTTTGTCACCCCCCCGGCAGCTATGATGACAATAAGAGAATTACATATTGGATGTTATATACTTGGAGAAATTTTGAACTTGGGGCAAAAATAACCGTTTTTCCTCTATGAACTAATAATGGAAAATATTTTCAAAAATAGACTTTGACTTTGTGGATTAGTGTTGTTTGTTCCCTCGAGCTGGACACTACACTTTGGTGTGAGAACGATGCGAATCGGCCCATAATTCCCCTTTTTACTACATGATTAGGGTCCCTACTTTACGCGTATTTTTGTTAGGGTTCCTAGTTGAAATCACATTTGTGTCTCAAATAACTAGATAATGCTCAGAATAAGTTTTCCAATGACATATTACACGTCGAATTTCGATCAACGGCTTGAAAGATATGACTTTCAGAAGTTAACAAAAAAATCAAGGTTTATATTTCATTTCAAGCAATTTGGGAGTGCCATGTGGCGCCCAACATCCTTTGCCCAAAAACAACTCTTTTTGACAAAGCCCTTTCTTTTTTAGTCCCACATTAGAAACCACAGTGAGGTTTCCCCATTCCCTTGGTTATAAATAGAGGCCCTCTTCCACTTCAAAAAGGAGAAAAGTTTCGAGAATGAATGGCCTCATTAAAGTTTTGGCTAATTCCCTCTTCATAAGCAAAAAAATCATTCTAAGTATAAATATTTTAGTGTGTAATCCCTCCTTGAGCTAGGAAATTTGGTCCGGTTCGGTTCGATTTAAAGCTTGAAGCATAAGGGTTATCTCTCCTTATTTCTTAATTAAAGCCAGTAGTTTAGTATTTTTTAATAATATGTATATGTATTTGGTTTTAGTTTCAATTAGTTTCAGTTTGATTTTATCTTGGTTCAATTAGGTTTTTTTTTTTTTTTTTGTTTAATTAGGTTTGATTAGTTTATTTTGATTCAATTAGGCTTAATTAGGTTTATTTTAGTTCAATTGGTTTAATCAGACTCATCTTAGTGTAATTTGGATTATTAGTTTCAATTAGGTTCAATGTGTTTTAATTTGGTTCATTTTGTTTTAAGTAGGTTAAGTTTTGGTTTAATGTGGTTTAGTTTTTTTTTTTCTTTTATATCTGACCCTTAGTTCAGGATCCAAAACCCTAACCTAATCCCCCTTTCCTTATTCTCTTTTTCTCTTCCCTCTTTCTTTTCCAGCCGCCCCTCCTCTTCCACTTGGCTGAAACTCCATAAATAAAATGGGTAACACAATATGAATGAAAGGAAGTCGCCACCTAGAAACAGTCTAGAACCCATAAATGTAGATGGCAACTCCCTTTTATTCATATTGTGTTACCCCCTCTCGTTTAGGAATTTTCAGCCATGTGGAAGATGAGGGGCAGCTAGAAAATAAAGAGGGAAGAGAAAAAGAGAATAAGGAAAGGGGGATTAGGTTAGGGTTCTGGATCCTGAACTAAGAGTCCAGATTAAAGGAAAAAACATCAATTAAAAAAAAACCCCCCCACATTAAACCAAAACTTAAACCTAATTAAAACACGTCGAACCTAATTGAAATTAATAAGCCAGACTAAACTAAGATGAGTCTACTTAAACCTAATTAAGCCTAATTGAACCAAAATAAAATCAAATTGAAACTAAAACCAAATTGATTAACATATTATTAAAAAAATACTAACCTACCATTAAGAGGAGAAAATTACCCAAAAATCCAGCTTTAATCAAGAAACAAGGGGAGATAGCCCTTGTGCTTTAAGCTTTAAATCGAACTAGACCAAATCTCCCGGCTCAAGGAAGAATTACACACTAAAATATTTGTATTTTGAGTGATTTTTTTGTTTAGGGAGAAGGAATTAGCCAAAACCTTAATGGGCCATTCGTTCTCCAAAATTCCCATTTTTGAAGTGGGGGAGTGGTCTCTATTTACAACCAAGGGAATGGGGAGACCTCTCTTTGGTTTCCGATATGGAACTAAAAAGAGAGGGCTTTGTCAAAAAATGAGTTGCTTTCGGGCAAAGGATGCTGGAGGCCACATGACACTCCCAAATTGCTTGAAATTTTATCTAAACCTTGATTTTTTGGTCAACTTCAAAAAGTCATATCTTTCAAACTGTTGGTCAAAATTTGATATGTAATATGTTGTTAGAAAACTTGGTTTGAGCACTATCCAGTGATGCGAGACACAAATGTGGTCTCAGCTAGAAACCCTGGGGAAAATACGTGTAAACAGGGACTTTAATCATATAGTAAAAGGGGGAATTGGGGGCTGGGCCGATTTGCATCGTTCTCGCACCAAAGTGTAGCATCCAGCTCGAGGGAACAAACAACTCTAATCCACAACGTCAAAGTCCATTTTAAAATACATTTTCTATTATTAGTTCATTGGGGCAAAACAATCATTTTTACCCTAAGTTCAAAATTTCTCCAAGTATATAACATCCAGTGTGTAATTCCTCTTATTGTCATCATCGCCGGGAGGTGACAAAATTTGGTGTCTACAAATGGTTTGTTCACTATGTGCTAACCACCAAGCCTTGTATCGGATCAAAGATTCTAACAACTGATTGCAGAGTTTCATTTGAACCTTTCAATTCATAGACGTGGATCTTGGATCTATGAATGGGGATATTCCCGAAACTCACAAGGAAAAAAGAAAGCTAACTCTCTTGGTGGTCTGCTTTCCAAAGAATACTGATAGGAAGCAACTTCCATGTGGGTGTTGAGAAGTTGTATGTTGATTTAGAAGTGAAAAGTGATAGTGAAGCCTATCGGAATTGTCTCAACCATGGTTTTACAGCTAGTTTCGGCAATCCAAATATCGTCTCATAATGAAGATTAGGAGATAATGCTGCTAACTGATTGGAGTGTTTAGTCAGATAAATTTACAGTTGAGTTACAGTGCTTGGTGTTTTGTAGTTGCATTATTAATTTTATTGCATCTCTAGTAAATTCCTTGGACATTGCCTGTGAATGCTATTACACAATGTTAGAATTTATTTTTTTCATCCTAACCTCTCTGGCTCTCCATCAGCCCTGGATATTTTGAGAAGATTTTTAATGAATGTATGATGGCTCGAGCTTTAACTAAGTGCATGTCTCGATGATCATACAATGATATTGAATGGAGTAACTCACCAAAAATAAATATCGAGTGAAGTTTCAGAGATGAAAGAATGATCAGGTGAAAACAGCTGTCATGAATATGCAATTTTATCTCCAAGGCCATAAAAGACATGGTGCGCTGTGGAAAATGAGTGCTCCCCATACAATTTTATGGTTTGACAAGTTAATACGTAAGTAATAAGATGTAAAGGTGAGGTGTATCACTGTATCCTAAGAAATTGGTCAAGAAAGTGGAATTAATACATAACAATGAACTAATTTTGAAGAAGACAGGAATCAGAAGACGAGAGCAAGAATGGTAGTTTCATTTATATGTTTTTTAATTTTTCTGCCAAGACTTTATTTTCTTGGAGAATGTTTCAGATGAGTTTCAAAGTTAAATTTAATTTAGTGACCATTACTTATTGAACTAAAAAGAAAATCTCAAAATGCTAAAAGTAGAAGAATTTAAGGAAATGTTGCTGAATCATTTAGGGAATGTATTCAGCCAAACATTTGAGACCCAGTCTTTCCTAACCTCTAGGGAATTAGAGTTTCAATTGATAGGAGACTCAAAAACACATGTATATCAATGCAAGACCGGCAACAAAAATATAATGTTTTCTTTTGGCAGGTTGTAACTCTGTAAATATGAGCATCCTTTCTTACCTTCAGGATTTCCTGGCAGCTTCCTCTTTTTATGTGCTTGTATTTGTGCCAATATTAAACCAAAAAGGAAAAAATTATAATTGCAGATATGTTATTCCCTTTTGTGTTATCTAGACATGTTGTTGCATAATTTTTTTTGGGGGCGCTAATTGTTATTGGGGGGAGAAGATATTTTATGCTTTCATTCTCAATTAGAGAACTGCATTCAGGTTGTGTACGATGCAAACAAGCTTTCCAAATTGGTTGAGGAGAAAAAGAAGATGCAGAACTGGTTAGATTACTTTCAACTCAAGTATTCAAGACATAAATCTGAGAAGCCATCCATGAAGGTATTATTATATTTTTATAGTTACTTGGAATGTCTTGTAAGGTTAAGACATATGTATCTATTTTCTATGTCGGTACTATGTTATTTGTCTTATTTCTCACTGATAAACTCTATCTTGATTCATTGACCAGACTGGTTTTCTTGGTCTTTGTGGAGAAAAAGTGGATGCAATCGATTTTTACACATCCAAGATTGGTCAACTATCAAAAGATGTAAGTAATCCCACATCTTTGGGTCTTAATAGAAGCCTGCTTTTTCCTTGGAAATGATCCTGAAGACCATAACTTCAGTTCATCTTGTTTTGCTAACAGTGATTCACCGTCCATATGCTACTATGTGGTTGAATATGTTGTTAATATCTCCAAAAGCTTCTATTTGTCTAGCTAACTAAAGTCTCTATGGAATGAATCTCCAAGCTTGTCATTATGACTATTGCTCCTAATGTATGCTTTTTGGGCCCAAATGGTCCTTTTTAGCTACTATTGCATTACCTGGACATTTAAAAATAGGAGCCACACTGTGTCTGACAAACTTTTAATCAGAGTGCAATGGTGAAACCAATGTAGGTAGGGTAGGAATATCCTAATCCTATTATAGTGATGGGCTAAAATAAGGCAAGGTTCAGAATATTCATATATTGCATATTTTTGTCCAAAAATTCAAAATGTGTATTTTGGTGGTCAAACAGTTGAATCTATTTAAGCATTATTAAACATACCAAAGCATTACATCAGAAAAAAAAACCACACATGAAATGGTAGTTTGGCTTCGTCCTAGGTTGCTACTGTATGTGGTGATTTATTGTATCACTTCTCTTATATAACCTATTCTACACAGACATAATTTAGTATTAGATACGTGGTTTTAAGTATCGGTAGGTAGCGTATTGTATAGGTGGATATCAGTACGATACTTTTATAAAAGTTTGTATGACTGATATGGGGCCAAATAACCGATATAAGATACATAAGATACACAAGATACGCCTCCTTTAAACCTGCAAATAGAAACCGTGAGTGGATAAGAAACTTATAACAACCGAAGTCCTTGGAAACTTGTTTTTCTCTTCGATGTAAGTTGGAGGAAATCATCTAACATAAAATACGTCCATAATCTTCATCATTTCAACAAGTTTTGGGGACTTGCAGAGTTGCAGTGCTCAAATCACAGATCAAAACAGATTTGGGGCGAAAAAAGTGGTAAAGTTGTAGATCTCTTCTTTCTTTCTTTCTTTTTTCTTTTGGGGGGAGGGTTATTCATCACTAGATTAGGTAAACTGACTCAAATCCTTGCATCAAGCTGATATATATTTACATATTGCATAATAGATTTATGCTTCAAAATTGTTTATATATATCATAAGCACATCCATGCATTTTTTGACCATTTCCATGTGTATTTTTAGCATATCTTGCATCAATCCAATATTGCATATGCATCTCTTAAAATCACCACTCTGATACAATACACTGATACTTAAATCCTAGATTAGATAACACAACATTCACTAAGGAATGAAAATATGTATTATGAATGAAGAAAAACCATTTAATTGTATACCAATGTCAAAAAATGTCATCATAGACAATAAGTACAACTGTTGACACCCCTATGCCTATATCATAAACACGTAGAGTTTCAGGGAGCCTCAAAATCACTAGAAGATCGCTGCCATCGATGGAACCATTCCTTCGACCATATCACAAATGATGGTCATGTCATGGTATGGCCTAAAGAAATGCTCGAAGTCTAACATGTTTCGGTTGAAAGGCGGCTAAGATTCAAAATTGTGAATGAATATTTGACACTTCGATCGAAATTTCGTATATGATGTAACATTTTTCTTTCATCGTTTCTTTCGGCATTTCAACCTAAATTTTGGTTGAAACTTTATAATCTTCCTGATGTGCATAGTGTTTCATTTCGAGCAATCTAAAAATTGAAATAACCAAAATTTCGAACATTGCAATAAGGGGAATAAATATGCAAAGCAAACCCATGACTTGTTTTAAGTAATTGATTGTTTGGTCTTAATAAATATACTGTTAAGTTTGTCTCGAATTCTTGACCCGTTTTGAAGATTGACCCGATCCGACATATTTTGGTGGCGACCCAAATGGGAAATTTTCTGAGATCTGTGATGGAAGTAGAGGGGTTAGGCCGATAGGCCCAAGCCCGGAGCCCATCACTGATCTCGTATGGGGGTGCGGGGCCGTAGCCCCGCGGTATGGTTCTATCGGATCGATCGCGACCCGTGATTTGGAGTATATATAATGTACTGTTGCTTGTTGAGAAAGTCATTGTATTTTGGGGTTTTTCGACCTAGGGTTTTAGGGCGAGTTTTTCCTCACCGCTGCTAGGGTGTAATTTCTCTTCTGCATAGTGAATCATCTTCTTCTTTGCCCGAGGACGTAGCACACCACCCCGGTGTGTGAACCTCGTTAAATCTCTGTGTCGTACGGATCTATTGTCTCTTTATTATTCGTGTTTCTTGGTGTTTGATCTTTCATATACAAAGCAAACCCATAACTTATTTTGGGCTAAATAAAACCTCTTTCTGTGTCTGCTTGCATTAGAAACAACATTCATGTGGCCGACTGCCTAGTCAGTTGGGATAAGGCTTAGTTTAATGAAATACCCATGTCTCTAACATGAGGACTTTAACACTTGAGAACAAAATGAGGATATTGACATGAAAATCTCCCCCCCCCCCCCATTGAGAAAGAGAGGGTGGGAGATGTTAACATAAACAAATAAACTTGATCTTTTTGTAAGATTTGCATATTGATTTATATGATGTTGTCCAAATATATATTTAAAAATTGAAATGGATTTATATCTCCTAGTCCTTAATCCTCTTTACCGTTGTTCTTCTTGAGCACTAAATCCCCAATTTTGGAACTTTGAGGTCAGACTTTCTTGTCATAAGTCTGTGCTGTTCTTCTTGGATAACACTGGCCATGGAAATCATGTTTAGGCACTTTTCCTTGATCATATTAAGCTGTTTGTATCAACCTCTCACCCATTCAGCTTCCATCAAAAAGGTCAGAGGGGACTGTTCTACGACCATAAATTCCTTCACATAGTGACATGGGTCACCCTTTTTTTGTTTTGGGGGGGGGGGGGG
>NC_056567.1:32175261-32177547 GCF_013358625.1 Macadamia integrifolia | reverse complement strand
GGGGGGGGGGTTGGGGTGGTGGTGTTTCTAGTATCCTCTTAATTTTTATGCAAGAACCTAGAACTTTAATCAGCTGGTTTCCCCCTTCCTCTTTTTTTCTTTTACTCATCATAGTCTGAAATTGTCCAGTTCTTCCTAATTGAGCAGAAATGTCCCCATGAAGATAACCATGCAATATTACCTGTTGTCTTGGTAATAAAAACCTTTCATGCCTAACTCTTACATGATTTTCTATTGCAGTTTGGTTTAAAATGAATGTTTTCCAGCATTGTGATTGAGTTGTATTTTAAATTGGAATGGTGGTGTATCTGGACATTGTATTTTCTCTTATTCCTGTGCAATTTGAACAGTGCTATTTAAGCTGATGTCAATCCTTTTGGATGGACTGGTCTGTATTCAGATAGAGGCAGAGCGAGAAAAGATTAGAAACAACCCAAAGTCAATTATGCCTGCAGCATTTGTTTCCTTTAAAACTCGCTGGGGTGCTGCTGTCTGTGCTCAAACTCAACAATCCAGAAACCCAACTATATGGTTGACAGAGTGGGCTCCAGAGCCTCGTGATGTTTATTGGAACAATTTGGCCATCCCGTTTGTTTCACTCACAGTTAAGAGGCTGATTGGAGCTGTTGCGTTCTTCTTCCTTACCTTCTTTTTTATGATCCCAATACTCTTTGTTCAGTCCCTTGCAAATATTGAAGGAATAGAGAAAGCAGCTCCATTCTTGAAGACCATACTTGAAAAGAAGTGAGTTCCACTTACGCTTCTTTATTAAATTATTACTTCTGTACATGGTTTTGCATCACAAAATATGGAATAAAACGATGCTTCTTAAACTCAAATACTATGCACAAGTATGATGTAAGTTTTGTACTGTATATGTAGCATGTGATTGTACCATAAGGATCTGTTACCAATGTCTATTGGTATATTTGCTATAGCTACTACAAAAGCTCAATTTCTCACAGATACTAGTATGAATGCCTAATCAAACCCCCACCTCCCCATGAAATAAAATTGTATATTATAAGTACTCAAAATTATTGTATTAGAAATTCCGGTGGTGAGTAGCCATAAAAAGGCACAAGATTGCACAGTGTGAGCCAACTCCTTCAAGAAGAATAGATGACTGCTCCAATCAGACTTTGATGTTCCAATTTTAGGATCTCAAAATAGAGGTGGCATTTAGATTAGAGGTTTATTCTCCCAATGATTTAGGTTGTGAGTAAGTCTCCATGTCCAGATAATACCTAAATCCAGAAATTCAAAACACAGATTTTGTAGCATCTGCACGCAGGAATGCTGAACAGCCCAGATGTTTAGATTTTTGCAATCTCCTCCAGTCATCGAGAGAACTTAAAAGTGGTTCTCAATTTGTACTTATGTAAAGGCATGTTATCTTCAAATTGCTTGATTTCAATTTGGGATTTTTGTCACTTATATGTAGAAAATTCAGAAAATTACATGTTACTTGCTTTATTGCTCAATACTTTTAACTGGTAATACATATTTACAATATCATATGCTTCATGCAGGAGATTCAGTTTCATCAAGTCGTTCATCCAAGGATTTCTACCTGGGATTGCTTTAAAGATTTTCCTCATTCTTCTCCCAACAATATTGATGATCATGTCAAAATTTGAAGGTTTTATATCCCTATCAGCTTTAGAGAGGAGATCTGCGGCCAAATATTATCTTTTCATATTTGTTAATATATTTCTTGGGAGCATAATCACAGGAACTGCATTTCAACAACTAGATGCTTTTATCAACCAGTCAGCAAATGAGTATGTTCTATTCACTAATGTTGCATTATTCGGTTTATTTGTTATCTGTATGATATTGACAACAAAGCTTGCTACAGTAACTGTTAGAATTTGGGGGGGGGGGGACCCTTAAATTTAGTATTTTGTCATCACTATTTTGAGCTTCCTTAGTTCTCTATTCCTTCTTATCCTAGACTATCATACCTCTTATCACCTTGTCAGAATGATGTATTAAGGACTACAAGTTTTCAGAACATTATATGTTCATCAGCCAACAATGGGTTGGTAATGTTGATTTATACATTTCCGTTGTCCTTACCTAACAGTTCGAGCTTTTAGGATAGCGGTAACAAATATGGTATCAGAGCAGGGTGGTCAGGTGTTCGACACCTAGGGAGTACAATGGGGTTTTCCGCACTTTTTTCACCTCGGTGCCATGTAGAACACTTGATGTGTCACATGCAAGGACCAAGCAATGACATGCCTGCACTTTTTTTTTTTGGGGGGGGGGGGGGGGGGGGGG
>NC_056567.1:32168656-32175241 GCF_013358625.1 Macadamia integrifolia | reverse complement strand
GAGGGGGAGTTGTTGATGTATACATTTATTTATTTTTGATAAACAATTGATGTATACATTTACGTTGCCCTTAATTAACAGTTTGAGCTTTTAGGATAAGCAGTAACGATGAAGCTTATTGCATCCAGAAAAATGCCTTGATGAGTGAATGCACAAAATACCTAGGGGGACGTGGCACATAAGGTCGCCTGACGAGGAAACCCAATTTGTCAGGCTAGATTGATGGGAAAACTTGGTTGAAGGGGAAATATGCAAATCAGTGGCCTGTATAGCTTCAAGCTAATTAATGAGAGGACTCTAGCAGTGGATGAAAATTAAGTGAAAACACCCAAGGAATACAATTAAAGCTCAGTTTACTACTTCCCATGGGTCACCCTATTTCTCACAATCCTATATAAATTCAAAGGTCTCCCCGGAAAAGACATCTGATTAGTTGAAATGTCTTTATCTAATTCATTTGTTGCCATGATGTTGGAAACAACATTGATTTTGTTAATGACTCTGATTACCTGTAACTTGGAGAAATGATTCTGAAAAATCATGCTATTCTGTTCCTCCCAAAGATACCACAACCCTGCCATAAGAGAAGGAACCACTCTGGCAATCTCTTTTGAAACATATCACCCATTGGCACTTGGGTTGGTTTTCCTAAGATCTACACTTTGTGATTAGTTTTCTTCCTCCCAAGGCCCTACATTTGAGAGGTTGTTTGGATATCCGAAGCACTTTTCAGGGAATCTCCCATAAGTTTCTCTTGATCTTTGACTACAATTTGACATGCAACAATAAACAATGATCTCAAGGTTAAACTTACAATTTCTGTAATACTCTAAGGTTTTATCCTTATGGATGAAATCTATTAACATCCTGGGTAGGTGGATTTTCTTATTAATTCACTCTTTTCGCTGAAACCTCTTCTGAATGTAAGATTCCATCTAATCCCACCTGTTGGAACTAAAATACAGAATGCCACATATCTGTTTCTATTATAAGAGCATAGTCTTGGTAATAACCTCCCAGAGTTTTAAACTTTAACCATTCCCCGCATCATAGTTCACCAGATCAAGATGGATAGGTTGTAGACAACTTATGCTCTTCCCCTGGGCTTCTACTGTGACGTTATTCTCTTCATTCTATCCCAACCCTCCTGATCATATCAACCTCACCATTTATTAGCCCATAAATGGATACCCTCGCCAATCTTAGGTTTGATATGTGGTAATGTGATATGCATGCAGCTTTGGGCCCGTTTGATAACGTTTCAAGAAATGCGTTTCTGTGTCCAGAAACGGAAGAAACGAAACAAAAAGTGTTTGATAAAACTGTTTCGTTTCACTTGTTTTCAGAAATAGAAATAGAAATTTCTACCTGTTTATGGTTCAAGAAACGAACTAGGCAAAACAAGTAGAACTTGTTTCGCCATTTCTGGAAACGAATCATGGCCATTCTTTCTCTGGTTACTATCGACTTTCAGAAACATGACTGATCAAGCACCTTCAATTCCATTTCTGTTTCTAAAAACAGAAATTTATGTTTCTGCCGTTTCTTGACATAAACGGTAGAAACGTTATCAAACGGGCCCCCTTTGTGATTCCCTTCCAGTCCATGTTAGTGAGTGGCAAACCATCACCACTGTCTCAAGCATTGATTTTTCGATGCTTGGAAACCACTACCTGTTTCCTCCAACTACAAGAGTTACAGTACTAAATATCCAGCACGATTTTGTAAGAGCTTTGGTTTTACAGAGTGTAGTCTAGAGCTCTATAAAATGGAGTTCTAGAAGAGTGTAGAGAGGATCTAGAGGTCACCAGTCCCTATGCCACTATATTGATGATCTTTGGGTTGAGGATTCTCATCCTCGTATGATGAGTTCTTAGTTTGATAAAACATGCATCCTGTTCCATCTTCCAAGTTTTCTAGCATTGGGGGATTTTATGGACTAATTCTTTGACTCATGCTAGCATGCAAATTTGGATTCTCTTAACATGTTGGTCCATGTTCACATTTGGTGAAAACCCTGCCTACACATTATGGACTGACCAGCACGGGAGTTTGTAGGCCCTACGTAATTGTTTTTGGCAGTTTCAAACAGGTGGATTTTCTTACAATCCTCTTTTCTTTTCTTTTTTTTTTGGGGGGGGGGGTGGGGGTTATTTGGTATGGCCGTATGGGGCACCTAAAAAACGTCATGTGTAAAGCTTTGGAATACCTTAGAGATTATACATATAAAAACCAGAAAAAATTAGATAATTCTTAACTGTCTGTCCGTGTGCTAATACTCTCTAAGGTAAAGCTTAGGAATACTTAGAGATTACACATATAAAAATCAGAAAGAATTAGATAATTCTTAACCATCTGTCCGAGTGCTAATACTCTCTATGACATTTTGAAATTATATTTTAACACTTCTTGATTGTCCAAATGAATGACAAAGATGTGCCTTTTTGGACCATTTATATATACTGAAAGTTCTGATGTTTACTTTGGTCTAACTATATTTTTGCTTCTTATGGCCTACATAACTGATCTTTGAGAATATTTTATATTGTGAATTCCCTCATTTATCATACACATATATTCTTTTATATCATGTTTGTGAAATTGTTTATATATAGCATCATCTATAATTTTATTTATTTATTTATTTGTTAATTGTTTGCTCCATCTAAATTTTTGGCTATGAAGTATGAAGTATACTATTGCTTTAGCTTTAGATGCCAAGTATGGATAAAGTTGGTTATTTGGTGCAGAATTCCCAAAACAATTGGTGTATCAATTCCAATGAAAGCAACTTTCTTCATTACCTACATTATGGTTGATGGTTGGGCTGGGATTGCTGGGGAAATTCTGAGGTTAAAACCATTGATTATCTTCCACTTGAAGAATTTCTTCTTGGTGAAGACTGAAAAGGATAAAGAAGAGGCAATGGATCCAGGAAGTCTTGGTTTTAATACAGGCGAACCTCAAATACAGTTGTACTTCTTGCTTGGCCTTGTCTATGCTGTGGTCACACCCATTCTTCTTCCTTTCATAATAGTATTCTTCGGTCTGGCATATGTTGTCTTCCGCCATCAGGTAATATAATACACATTGGTATGAATAATATTGTTGGTTCTCTATTATCTAGTGTGGATTTTCTCTTTTTGAGTGTTGAAGAGTTTCACTCTCTCAAGAAATATTGTTGCACATTGTCAAGTCCTTTTCCTAATTGATGTAATTATCTGATACTTTAGATCATTAATGTCTACAATCAAGAATATGAGAGTGCTGCAGCATTCTGGCCTGATGTCCATGGGCGTATTATTGCTGCATTGATCGTCTCACAACTGCTTCTAATGGGATTGTTGAGTACAAAGCAAGCGGCACAGTCGACACCCTTGCTCATTGCACTTCCAGTTCTAACAATATGGTTCCATAGATTCTGCAAAGGCCGTTATGAACCTGCATTTACCGTATACCCATTACAGGTTTGTTGGAAGTTACAGTGTGAACTTTTACTTATTCTGCATACCTATGAAAGTTACACAGTTTGGTTAACAACATTTTCTATATTGTTCCTGTAACGCCCCAACCCCATACCAAGCCACGATATTGTCTGCTTTGGTCTATGGGCCTAATAGCATTTACAACGCATTTTAAAGCCGTGAGGCCCATGGGCCAAAGCAGACAATTGTGTCTTGGTATGGGGTCGGGGCGTTGCAGTTCCCTTCTTACACTCTCCTCCCTATATACAATTTGTGAGGCTCTCCCTCCTGTGTGCCCATTGGCCTGTGGCATGGGAGATGTCAATACATGCAAGCAGTGAGTTGCTCTTTATTTATTTATTTTTTCTTAGTCATCTTTCACTTTCCTCATACTTTATATTCATAGTAACTCACAGTGTATACCCAGTGCAACTTGATTTAGGGAAAGCGAAACTAAACTATAAAATTGATAGTGTTGTTATGAGACTGCTTGCTTTTTCTTTCCTGGAGCTCTAGATAGGAGTTACACTCTTACTATGTTGCCTTAAAAAAAAAATTTATCTCAATGAGGAAGCTAGACATGAATTGGTGTTATGTTCTCATCAGTCTGTTAAACATGGCATGTTTTTTGCTTTAAATCATTTTTTCTTTCTAGCAATTTCTTTATCGGTTCCTTGCTTCTGGATATCAGGAGGCAATGATGAAGGATACACTGGAACGTGCAAAGGATCCAAATCTAAATTTGAAAGGATACCTCCGAAATGCGTATATCCATCCAATATTCAAGGGTGATGATGATGAGATGGACACGATTTCCAAAGATTGGGAACAGGAGAGTGAGCTGGTCCCGACAAAACGCCAGTCCCGAAGGAACACACCAGTACGAAGCAAATACAGTGGTTCATCGACACCCTCCTCACCTGAGGTCATTCCGGAGCAGCCTTAACAATTGCATTTGTCCTATACTTCACTGTACATTGTCGCAGTAGTTGGTGGGGAATGGGGATTGTAAATCAGGGGATTAGTGTTTATATGGTATAGATATCAGTGGACTGGCGCATCTGTTTTGGTTTTAACAGCTTTGACCCAACCCGGTACAGAATTGTCAATCGATAGTTCTCTATTTTACTAAAAAGATGGCTAAGGTAGTGTGGAACTGTGAGAATTTGTGTTTGTAGTCTTCTTATTAATTTACTTATGTTGGTTGACCTTTTTGGGTCCTCTTTTATGTTACCTTGACTAAAGCTGGAAGTATATCACTTAAAGAGAGAAAAAAAGAAAAAAAAAAAAACAACTCAAGCTGGAATTGAATGAAGGTTGACTGACCATAAATGTTAGTTCTGAATGGAAATTCAATGGGTTGGGGAAGTAGGAGATTGAGAGCAAGTGAATGCTTTTAAGCTATGTTTGGAAGACAATAAAAGAGAAAAACACCTAAACTCATCATTAGTTTTATCTCATTATATATATTTTGTTCTTTTTGTATCCATTTCCTATGTTATAAGCGTAACAATATTACCAGTGTGTTTATGCGGCCGGTGGCTCAAGAACATTTGAAACAAGGCAAGTGTGTGGAGTATAACATTCTGAAAAACTAAAGTTTTTTGGAGGATCTTGACTTTTGAAAAGCTTTTGAACCACTTTTTTTTGGGTGCAAAAATTGAAGAACTGAATGCTTATGTTCCAGCTCTATTTGATGTTTGTTTTCTATTCTTATTAAGACTCAATGCATGCTTTTGGGAGCTTATGTGGGTCCTACCTCTCAGATTTTGAGAAGTTAGCTAAGCTTCTCTATTTCAAATGAGAAGCTAAAGAATGTCAAACCCTCTACCCTTCTCCCCTGCACACAATAATAATAATAATAATAATAGTTTATGACATCGTACTTTTGTTTTACATTCTAAAGAACTGTCCAAGGGGTCTTTACTCATTCACATTAGAGGAGAAGGGGGGTGGAACATATATGACAGGATTTGATCCTTAGACCGTCCACACTTATGGCACCTGCTCTTCAAGCAGAGATTGCAACCAACCAGTGTGCATCAGATCCAAATAGAATCGTACATTCCTTGAGAAGTTGCAAGAATTAAGATTTAAAGTTTTTGTAAAATTATCAAAATACCATCAAATGTAAGATAAATAAAAAATACAAATAAAATGCTTGTATGGTCATCCACAACATGGACTAATCCATGTACTACCATGTGGCAAATTATATTTATTATCACAAAGGATCTCCAATCAAGTAACTGAAGGAATTGCATTGCTGAAAATGTTGTGAAAGAGTCTCATCAGACGTATGAATGCAACAAGTTCATTTCATGTGAGAAGCAAAGAGAAAGAGAATGGAAGAGGGTATAGAAGGGTGCAATGCCAAAGTAGTTTCCCACCAATGACTGGGTCGAATGGAAACCGAATAATCCAATGGGAAATGGCTTAATGAGGAGAGAGGGTTTGAGGTATACAAGGGAAAAAAATCGTCTGCAATTCCGATCTCGTACATTTCCGTGCAATACCACATTCAGGTGGTGACACGTGTATTGATACCAATGCAATGATCCAGATATGATTTAAATGCCTCTTCACTGATTTAATGTTTTATTAGTTGTATCAGATATGGACCATTGTATTGGTATCAATACACGTGTTATCACCTGAAGGTGGTATTGCACGGAATTGTACGAGATCGGAATTACAAACGATTTCAACCCGGTCTACAAGTGGAATAAGAAACGAGACTAAATTTTTTCCACATAATTTCACACTTATGAATAAGGACACGTGGTAGTAAATGTCATCGAGGGTAGTTTTGTCCATTTAGACAAATAGTTAACCCATAAAAAATAAAAGGGTAGTTTTGGTATATGAAACAAACCTCTCCTGCGCTGCGCGGCCTGCGCCCAACCCCAAAATTAATTTTAGCGCCACTGAGCATTATCTTCTTCGATTATGCATTCTTGACCACTCCAGTCGTCCAGTCGACACGAAGCTCTGCATCTCTACATTCTTCCTTTTCCTGATAACTCTTTATTGATTTTATTTGGATTTTTTTTTTTTAATCTCTATGGATAACACTGTTGTCTCTGTTGTAATCTGGTAGATTCAATTAAAAAAAAAAAAA
>NC_056567.1:32135849-32168636 GCF_013358625.1 Macadamia integrifolia | reverse complement strand
TTTATGACATCGTACTTTTGTTTTACATTCTAAAGAACTGTCCAAGGGGTCTTTACTCATTCACATTAGAGGAGAAGGGGGGTGGAACATATATGACAGGATTTGATCCTTAGACTGTCCACACTAATGGCACCTGCTCTTCAAGCAGAGATTGCAACCAACCAGTGCGCATCAGATCCAAATAGAATCGTACATTCCTTGAGAAGTTGCAAGAATAAAGATTTGAAGTTTTAGTAAAATTATCAAAATACCATCAAATGTAAGATAAATAAAAAATACAAATAAAATGCTTGTATGGTCATCCACAACATGGACTAATCCATGTACTACCATGTGGCAAATTATATTTATTATCACAAAGGATCTCCAATCAAGTAACTTAAGGAATTGAATTGATGAAAATGTTGTGAAAGAGTCATGAATGCAACAAGGTCATTTCATGTGAGAAACAAAGAGAAAGAGAATGGAAGAGGGTATAAAAGGGTGCAATGCCAGAGTAGTATCCCACCAATGACTGGGTCGAATGGAAACCGAATCGTCCAATGGGAAATGGCTTAATGAGGAGAGAGGGTTTGAGGTCTACAAGTGGAATAAGAAACGAGACTAAATTTTTTCCACATAATTTCACACTTATGAATAAGGACACGTGGTAGTAAATGTCATCGAGGGTAGTTTTGTCCATTTAGACAAATAGTTAACCCATAAAAGAATAAAAGGGTAGTTTTGGTAAATGAAACAAACCTCTCCTGCGCTCGACCCCAAAATTAATTTTAGCGCCACCGAGCATTATCTTCTTCGATTCTTCATTCTTGACCACTCCAGTCGTCCAGTCGACACGAAGCTCTGCATCTCTACATTCTTCCTTCTCCTGATAACTCTTTCTTGATTTTATTTGGATTTTTTTTGTTAATCTTTATGGATAACACTGTTGTTTCTGTTGTAATCTGGTAGATTCAATTAAAAAAAAAAAATGCAGGCTTCGCAGTTGCAGATGCTTCTTCCATCACCGTTTTGCAATCGAACCTATTTCTTCTCATCCTGTAATTGTCCGTCTCTAAGGACCACAATTAAAACCTCCGTTTCTTATCGTCGCCGAGTGTCAAATAGTGTAAATGGCAGCAGCAGCAGTAGCAGAAGCACAGTCAAGGAGGAACCCATCGGAGACGAGAAGCAGAAGCAAGATCAACCGAGAAGGGCATACCCGTTTCACGAAATTGAACCACGTTGGCAGCGTTACTGGGAGGAGAATCGCACTTTTATAACTCCTGATGAAGTTGATATGTCGAAACCCAAGTTCTACATTCTCGATATGTTCCCCTATCCAAGGTAATTTATTCTGGACATGCTACTTCATTTGTTCCTCCGAATGAATCAGGGCACACTATTTCGTTGACGAACTTGTTACTGTACTCAATTTACATGGACACTAACGTTGAAGTACCGGGGATTCCTTTGGAATTTGCATGTAACTGATTTCATTTTGATTAGTTTCATTGTTGAGCTAATCATACAACACATTTTTGCGAGCCTTTCACTGAGACAAAGCCTTGTGCTTATGCTCAATCATTGCAGTGGGGCTGGACTGCATGTTGGTCATCCCCTAGGATATACTGCCACGGACATTCTTGCAAGATATAAACGGATGCAAGGTTTTAATGTGTTGCATCCTATGGGATGGGATGCGTTTGGATTGCCTGCAGAGCAATATGCAATCGAGGTTTGCAGTTTAACGCCTATTTCAGTTTTTAAGTAATATCAGGCTGCTTATACTCTATTACGAATTATCTGTCCTTTGTTTAACAGACGGGAACCCATCCAAAAGTCACAACCATGAAGAACATTGGGCGCTTCCGTTCCCAGGTCATGTAATGTCTGCCTCTCTTGATATATACTTATACATGTGTAACATATTTGCTCATTTCATTTGAATGATTCACTGAACAACCCCCTCATCCCTCCCCCCAACCAAAAAATAAAAAAATAAAAAATTTATGGAGTCTGGGGGATGTGGATTGTTGTTTTGATAGTTAAGGGTTGTGGGCAGTTGCGAATAGGACAAGATTTAACTAAGATGAATTTAGTATTACTCACTTATTCAGTTCAGATGTTCCTATGGTTTGATTCCGTAGATATTTTGTTGAATATAATATCTTCTTTTGCAGCTTAAATCATTAGGTTTATCATATGATTGGGAGCGTGAAATTTCTACAACTGAACCAGACTATTATAAATGGACGCAATGGATCTTTCTCCAGCTTTTCAAAAAAGGACTGGCTTATCAGGTCTATTCTGTTTCTGAAACAAGGCTTCCCTGTCTCTCTATGTGCTACTTTAAAACAATGTCTATGCTTTCTTTCTTTAGGCCGAAGTACCAGTCAACTGGTGTCCTGCTCTTGGCACTGTTTTGGCGAATGAGGAGGTGGTGAATGGAGTCAGTGAGCGTGGTGGTCACCCGGTTATAAGAAAGGTAGGGATGTTATGTTTTGAGAATTCTTCATCTTTCCTCTTTGATCTTATGTTAGATTATTTTCTTTTTTTGCCTTTCTTTTTTCTTTCTTTATTAATTACCAAGCAGCCAATGCGGCAATGGATGCTCAAGATTACTGCTTATGCTGATCGTCTTCTTAAAGATTTGGATGATCTTGATTGGCCTGAAAGCGTTAAGGAAATGCAGCGTAACTGGATAGGGAGGTCAGAAGGGGCTGAGATCTACTTCTGTGTACTTGATAATGATGGACATGAGCAAGATATAAACCTGACTGTTTATACAACCAGGCCGGATACTGTCTTTGGTGCAACGTATGCATTCTGCACTTCCTTACTGGGTCTCACCCACATATGGGAAGTCCTTGGTTATCATTAACTATTCATTAGGCGGTATATTTACCACCCTTCACCAATTTTTGTGTGTGCAGATATCTAGTCGTGGCACCTGAACATGCCTTATTGTCATCATTGGTAACTGATGCCCAAAGGAAAAGTGTATGTTCCTTGGTTTTGATGTTCAAGTTCAGCTCTATGTGATTCCTTAATCTTGGAGGAATAAGAGAGGAATAATCTCTAAATACAGGTCGAGGAATTCAAAGAGCTTGCATCAAGAAAGAGTGAGTTTGAAAGGACTGAGCTTCAGAAGGAAAAAACTGGGGTCTTTAGTGGTTCTTATGCTAGGAATCCAGCTAATGGTGAAGCGATTCCAATATGGGTGGCAGATTACGTTTTGGGAAGGTCCTATTACTTCTTCTTAGTTTTGTTTTCCTCTTTCTTCCCCTCCCGTTTCTATTATTTCTTTTCCATTTTCTTCCGCAATCACATTGTATATCTTTTAAGTGTATCCAAGTCCATCTATATTATATATATTAGATTCTGAAGTGCCATGGTCTGGCTTTAGATGACACAGTGTGCCTTGTTTTGCTAAATCTTGAATAAGTATTATTGAAATGTGATGACCTATGACCAGAAAGTGTGAAATATGTTGCAGCTATGGTACTGGGGCAATAATGGCTGTACCTGCACATGATTCTCGTGACCACGAGTTTGCTCTGAAATATGACATTCAAGTTCGTCGAGTTGTGATCCCAGATGATAAAAGTCAAAGTAATTCTGCCAAATCCTATTCAGGAGAAGGTCTTGTGGTGAACTCATCAAATTTGGCATCTGGTCTTAATATCAATGGTTTGGATATCATGGAGGCAGCTTCCAAAGTTATTGATTGGGCTGAGAGTACTGGACATGGAAAAAGGAAGGTACTCTTGTCTGTTAATCTGGTGGCATTAAAGCTCAAGTTACCTGTTCTAGGTAGGTTGCATCTTCACAACTTCTCTCATCTTAGGTGAACTTCAAATTGAGAGATTGGCTTTTTGCTCGACAACGTTACTGGGGGGAGCCATTTCCTGTTATTTTCTTGGATGATACTGGTGAAATAGTCCCACTTCCTGAAAGTGACCTGCCTATTACCCTACCCGAGTTGGACGATTTCTCTCCCACTGGAACAGGGGAACCACCACTAGCAAAAGCTGTATCTTGGGTATGTCCTGACCATTAATCAAATTCTCTTTGTTTATTGTTGTCAGAGGCTATTATTTCCTTTCTTTTTTCTTTTTTTTTTTGTTTTTTCTGGGTGGACTTACATAATAAATCCATCATTCTGGCATGTTTCACCTTGAACTTTTGCAAAAATTTACCATTCGGTTTGTTTAATTTGTGGCTTTAGTACATTTATTCCACTTTGTTTTCTTTATTATGATTTCTGCAGACTATAGTTATGCAAGACAAACTGGAAATAACAGGAGTTATATGAGAGAGGTTGCTTATCCTACACAAGAGAGACATTAAACTGCAAATTTAGAAGTTTTGATTTCATCTGTGCTGAAATGTTTCTTTTAGTGCAAACTCATGTTTTCAGGCCTTATACAAAGGCAAACCACTTTATGTGAATATCATGTGAACTGGACCCTAACGGGATTTTATTTTCTTTTCACCATTAGAGTTCTTCAAGTACTGTTGGTTGTTGCTTCTTTATCTAGTAGTCTTAGGCCCTTGCTATTTATATTTTCCTTCTCCTAATGCTTCTTGAAATTCCTCTTCAAGTTATCTGACTATTGATCTTGCCTTGATGATACTATCATGCCTATTTTATCCCCCAATAACTGTCTCTTTTATGTCCAGGTTAAAACCACAGATCCTATATCAGGAAAACCTGCAACGCGAGAAACAAACACCATGCCACAGTGGGCTGGTTCTTGCTGGTAATGGCTTTTGTTCTTTCTAACCTTGATTTGTCTATCTTGCATGGATTCGCTTTTCTAGTTTTGTCTTCCCCTTGCATTAGTCATTGAACTTTTTATTTGTGATAGAAGACAGTATACAATGCAATGCCTCAAGGGGAGAGCCAGCACAAAAAGAATACAATTGGAAAAACACAGAAAAGACAATGTCCATTGTCTTCTGATCTTGGTGCTAGAACACCCCTCCCCCCCAAAAAAAAGAAGAAAAAGAAGAAGCTCTTTACACATGGAAGCAGGTTCAAGCATTGTTTCAGAAGGCCCTCCCATTTTTGTTACGGCAAATGCTTTAAGATGGGCTGGCATGAGATACTGCAACTTTTAAGCCCCTTCTCCTAGGCCTCTGCGCTATCCAGGTCAACAATAACTGATTATAGATGCAAGCATCAGCCAGTTCACTCCAATCTTCCCCTAGTAAAGAACCCCAAACTTTGAAGAAAAAGGACATTGACCAATAGGTGGGAAACTGATTCTGCTGCATCCAAGCAAGTGGGCAACACAAACAAACGTCAGGAAGGCAGAACCGTCTAGATATCAAATGATTTGTGGGCACATTACTTATTTTTTGCAGCACAGCCCTCTAGTGGGTGGTGTATGATCTGGGAAACCTTCAGATTAAATTTTCACACTAATGATCCTAGTTGATGGTGTATCTGCTCCCATTTTCCAAAACCTTGCATTTCCTCTAATTAGTTCATAGCCCCTTTATTTCTTTTATGCTTCTCTATCTTGCATGCCACCAAGGGGCGTCTGCCTTGCTTCTTTTTGTAGCCTTGCACATGCTAGCAGTACTCTCAGTCTCTCTACTATACTAGTTCTGATGACGTTTTTGGCACATGTATAAACCATCTCAAAGTAAATCATTCCCCAAATAAAGGTGAAAGCACAGATTCCGTTACTATTCTTAACTACAAATAATCAAAGTCAAAACAAGCGTTTTAAAAAACAGACCGGTGGCTGGATATCTCTGGGTGCGGAGATCAGCTGACTGGCTGCCCGAGTCTGAATGGTCTGGACCATATTCAAGTAAAAGAAGAACCCGGATGAAGTAATCTAAGAGCTATAGTCGAAGCTCTTACATTTGGCCTTGTGGTATGTCAGTATGTGTTCCTGTTTCTGCTCGCAGGGGCATGAGTTCAAAATTCAGATCTCCCTTCCCCTTTTTATTAGACTGTTTTTAGCTGTCTCCAGATGGTTTTCATTATGGACACTCCATTAACGAGTTACGAGATCCTAAACCTGAAGTGGTTTTGATATAGAAGCAGACCTTGGTGGTTGATGGTTTGAACAGCCTGGCCATCATTTCCAAATTGATCTTCTCGAATTGTTAGGGAAGGGCAGCATCAATGTATACATTAACACTCCCTTGCATGTGCAGACCAAAATCCCATGGTTCTTGCACGTGGAGCTCACTTGGCATTTCTTTGCATGGCACCGATGGAGACGAAGTCCTGGCCGTTACCCAATTTTTTCACTTCCCAGGAGTTGAATATTCGACCTCCCTACTCTGATAACATGTTCATTACCATTTCATTTAAAAGCTCGAACTGTTAGGGAAGGGTACTGTCAATGTTATACATTAACAGGTCTGCCAATCATTCATAACTTGAGAATATTTTTTACTTTTCTGTAGTGTCACTGTCAACCCTTGGATACATTAAACAACATATTTTCCCTTGTTTTTTCATAGTTTTGATGTTTGTAATGACATTTATACATCTGGTAAATGAAAATTACCATTGCTTAGTTGGATTATTGGTTCCCTCCCCACCCCCCCCCCCAAAAAAAAAAAAAAAAAAAAAAAAAAATCTCTAGTCCCTCCACGTGTAGCATTACTGCTTTCGGCACTCATATTTAGGGCACTGGTGTATCAAATCTAATTTGAGATTTTTATCATTTGGTTTTATTTTCAGGTACTATTTGAGATTTATGGACCCAAAAAATTCCAAAACGTTGGTTGATAAGACAAAAGAAATGTAAGACTAGCTAATTCTCACCAATTCTCTGTTGGCTTGTGTGGTTTCTCCCGTGTCCTTTACACTTCTTCTTCTTCTTTTTTTGACAGCTAAAATGGAAGTATATGCTGTTTCTAAAACGTCTCATATACAGGTATTGGAGCCCTGTTGATGTTTACGTGGGTGGTGCGGAACATTCTGTCCTTCACTTACTTTATGCTAGGTTCTGGCACAAGGTTTGTCAGGCAAAGTTGGATTGCATTGAATCTGGGACATAATGTTATATTAGAAGATCAGAATCAATAAGGAGAGATGTATATTTGTGATTGCAAACCCTTGTTAGAATAATAGTGATGTCTCAGATAAACCCAACTTTAGAAAAGTAGAGTGGAAAAGGTTAAGTGTAGTACTTCTCTGTCTATATGCAGTACATAGTAGAAAGAGAATTGGAATGGCTATTATATGTGCCATTGCTACTCATTCAATAATTAAATACATGGCGTTTAACACATGCATAATGTCATAGTATTGCTTTCTATAAAAACAAATATTATCATGACATGCAAATACAATCCTTTAAAATGTGTATTTAAGTGAAGTTTTATCAAATTATATATTACATATGCAATAAAGTTATATATGCTACACTTCCTTTTTGAACTTAAGAAGTTGAGTTTCTCCATCTTTATCATATTTGTGTGTATTTCTTTGTATGTACAAACAAGTCAAGGGAGTGTGGGACCCTAGATGTTTTTGGTTCTTCCTATGGGGATCTTCTTGAATTTGTGCTGATTGGAGCATCTCAGTAAGTCAGTATTGAAACATTTGACATGTTGCCTTGTCCCTGTTGTCAATATTTTCACTGGAAAAGCAGTGTTTGGGATTTTGGGATGGTTAGCTGTTAAAACTGGAAAGTACTTCAGTTGTTGTACTATTTTAGCAGCATATGCATTGCCTTCGGTAGTCCATTCACTTTGGTTTGAGATATGGTTCGAGATTTCAGTTTCAACCGAAATTTGACCATAACTCTACATGTTTTGGCCGGCCATTTTGTTTGGCCATTTCGGTGGTCAAATGACCATATTTTCACCCAAAACTTCTAGAAAACTCTAATTAGAATCTTTAAACATATTGGAACCCTTAAATTGTAAAAAACACACCTAAAATGGTAGTTTGGTTTCATACCCGAGGTTGGCAGTGTACGCCGAATTCTTTTGTATACTATCTCAATTATCGCCTTTTCTACACATAATTTAGTATTAGAACATGTAAAATTTAATGATACGACTAAAATGTGAAAACCCATTGTCTAGTACAAGTGTACAACCAAGGTTAAGACACTCCTATGAAAACGTTCCTCCAACTCTATGTCAGTACCACATAGAGTTCTGGGAAGGCTCGAAACCTTTGGGGAAAAAGGTTATGCCTCTTAAGTTTGAATCTTGAACTAATCTTGCTCAAATGCAGCAAATCATTGCTGTATATGCGTTGTATAGTCCCCAACACCTTGTTCCACTTAGAAATGTGGGTGATTTGGCAAAAAAATACTAAATCTTTTTTATTTATATATATATATATATTTTTTTTTTTGGGGGGGGGGGTGTGGGATTCTCTTCTAAAAAGTAAAACTACTCGGGACTTATGAAATGGGTCGAATGGAACAGTGCTTTTATATGCATTGTTTTGTATCGCTTCGGTACCAAAACTATACCTAAACTGAGTCAAATCGAAAGTTCGGCCCAACTGTGAATTGTGCATACCTAGTGAATCGACCTGTGTTTTTTTTTTAGGGGTTTGTCAGAAAAACCGAAACTTTTCGCGAAATCTCAGTGTTTCAATTGAAGTTTTGAACCATGGTTTGATAATAGTCACTATTCAAGGCAGAGTAGAGCAATAATTTTTGGGAAAAAATAAAAAAGAAGAAAAGTGGTCAGTTCTGTCTCTATGAGTGTACTCAAGTCTTGAGGGGAATTGACAAGCTCAAATAGGTCATCAATATCGTTGCTTACATTTCATAGCAAACTTGATAAGTCGACTGTCTCGAACATCTTAGGTTGAACAACCTGCCTGGATATCATTTTTTTTTGTCTTGAACATGTTCATGTTTCTTATTTTGTAGGTGCATTCAAGCCTAATAGCTTACTTGACATGGTTATCTCTTTTTACAACCTAGTCTCTTATTGATAAACTTGTGGAGGAGTATTTTTCCTTTTTTTCATAGATAACCAAAGATTTATTTAGAGAAACAGAAAATGTATCAAGATTTAACTACATACAACCATAGTAAGCAATAGGCAGAAAAATGAAATAAAGATTCCCCAGAAAAAAGCTACAGGCTTGACACCCCCCAACTACAAGTCCTCTCTAGTAGCATCCCCTCTAGCTAATTTATCAGCTACCAACTTGGCAGGTTGAAGCCTCCAAGAGAAAGAAAAGTTCCTGTGGCCACAAAACAACCTACCCTTCCTTAAGAATGATATGTATCTCCGATTCTCCATGTGTTTAGGAGTAACAGTTATGGGCATCTGTTACTTCCATGTCATGATTCTCTTCTTTATAATTGAGTCATCTTTTTCCATCTTCAAACTGGAAATATTTCTTGAGTCAACTGTTAGATTCTTGTTATTCATGTATCATTTTGTATTGGGCATTCAATCTTGGTATTTTCTTCTGCAAAATTTTGAAGGTTCATTGGGCTTCTTCATTTCAGGTGCTCTATGACATTGGTGTTGTGTCAACCAAAGAACCCTTCCAATGTCTCATTAACCAAGGGATAATACTTGGAGAAGTAAGCTGACTTTCTTGTCCATATAAAATGATGACATCCATCATTATAAATTTCTAATGGCTTTAGTAACAGGTTGAGTATAGGGCATGCAGAGATTCAGAGGGGAAATTGGTATCGGCAGACTCTGCTGATGAACTGGGTGAGCATCATCAAGAGCGAGTTCCAGAGGAAAAGGTCTCCTCTCTTACTTGCAGAATACTTAGAAATCCATTCAACAGCTTGTAGTAGTTTTTGAGAATAGCAACTCCAGGCAGTCTTGTAGTATTTTTTGAGAATAGCAACTCCAGGCAGTCCATGTTGTCATCAATATGCTTACTCAGTCACTTATTTGCCCTTTTTAGGTCATGAAGTCTGGTGATTTCTTTGTTCTGAAGGATGATCCAAGCATTCGGTTATTTGCACGAGCACACAAAATGAGTAAAAGCAGGGGAAATGTCATTAATCCTGATGATGTTGTTTCTGAATATGGTGCAGATTCTCTTCGCTTATATGAAATGTTTATGGGACCATTTAGGTAAAACTTTATGACCACTGATTGTTTGGTCCTTTTGGCTTCACTAGGCAGAGATTCAATAGATAATGGCACAAATGGCAGCTCTTTTCTCCTGAATGATTTCCTCATCCTTACCATTGCATTTCTAGAGACTCAAAAACGTGGAGTACCAGTTGTATTGAAGGTGTCCATCGATTTCTGGGGAGGGTTTGGAGGTTAATTGTTGGTGCACCTTTACCTAACGGGTCATTCAAGGATGGAACAGTGGTTACCAATAATGAACCTTCTCTGGAACAACTCCGGTGTCTTCATAAATGCATTGAGAAGGTTGTCCTTAACTCTGTGTTGTATTATTTTTTTTCTGGCATGTCTTGTGTGTAAAGTTCATGTATCAGACTATCAGCTTCGTTATTTTTCTTTTTATACTATTTCATTTTTATATATAAATTGCTGTAACTGGGCATATGTTTAGCTTTATTTTTCTGTTCTTTACTGAACAGATGACAGTATGTTAGTATTGAGAAGAGGAATGACAGACCCCATAGCTGCCTATATAGGAGCAGGAAGAAGAAAGATTAAAGAAAAATCAAAGAAAATAGAAACCAAGAAGCCCTCCTCAAAATACGTCCAGTTCTGTTCAACTTCAACCTCCTCTGTTTAATTCCACTTTATGTGGTTTAGAATTTATACTCACATGTGTGAAAGATGCTTAATGTTCTTGCAAACATGCTACCTACAAACATATAAGATCTATGGGATATTTTCGAGCCACCTTGCTAAAAGGGTTTGATCTGGTTCTAAGATCTAACCTTTTATTGTGGTATCCAATATTCTCTTTGTCTGCATTCCCTGCACAAAGCTTTCTAGATATCTTGTTGATGTGTATTCAATTATGGAATGTTTTCCTTGTTGGATATATTAGAGACAAATGAGTGGTTTTTTTTTTTCTAGGGGAAAAAGACAAGGTAAATCAATCAAACTATGCTTTATCTCTTCATGAGAATGGATGAAGCAAAGTGATGCAGAACAGAATTTTGGTTTGCAAGGGTGCTTTTGGAATTTTGGGCTTTGATAATTTTACTTGGTTTGGTTGTGTCTAGTCAATCTTAATATTTTCTTGGGTCATTTTTGGATTTTCTCTTTCATCCTTTTCAATTATTTATGTGAGTTTGCTACAATTTGGTTATCAATTGGCTATCCTCCATCCTAAATTAATTAAAAATAAATAAATTTGAGATTGTATTGGTAAGTACCACCAGTGTAATTGTTAGATCAAACACCAAGCAACACGAATAATAAAGAGATAATAGATCCGTACGACACAAAGATTTAACGAGGTTCACACACCAGGGTGGTGTGCTACGTCCTCGGGTGAAGAAGAAGATGATTCACTATGCAGAAGAGAGGTTACACCCTAGCAGCGGCGAGAAAAAATTCGCCCTGAAACCCTAGCTGCTTGAAAACCCTAGAATACAATGACTTTCTCAACAAGCAACAGTACATTATATATACTCCAAAATCGTGGGTCGACCCATCGGGTCGCGGTCGATCCGGTCGAACCATACTGTGGGGGCATAGCCCCCACACCCCCATACGAGATCAGTGATGGGCTCCGGGCTTGGGCCTATCGGCCCAAACCCTCTGCTTCCATCATAGATCTCAAAAAAATTCCCATTCGAGTCGCCACCAAAATATGTCGGATCGGGTCAATCTTCAAAACGGGTCAAGAATTCGAGACAAACTTAACATTAATGAATCTAATGATATTTGGTTGCTGTAAATGATGGTCATAGAGTTGGAAAAAGTGGCTGCCACCTCTAGAAAGATGCCTAAGTTAAAGTGTGGATGTTGAAAAATTTCTTAAAAATATTATTCATGTAAACTACTGATTTTTAGAGAGCTGCCAAAACATGAAATAATACCGAATAGTATAGCAATGTTCATGAATAATACATGTGTTTTCTGTATCTTTGAAAGATATGTAAGTATTTTCAATAGTTCAGTCCATAAAAAAAGTATTATGCGTATTTACTGTCATTCATGCTTATCTGCATGTGAAACTCATTCCCTTCCTAAATCTCAGGGCGGTGAATCACTCCTAAATAATAATAGCTCTTCTGTTGGAAAAATTTTTATTCATCCAAAAAAATAGAAAAATAAAAAATAATAGCTCTTCTACTCTAGTTTGGGCATATTGAAAGAAACCCTATTGTAATGTGGAATTTTCAATTTATGTTTTCTTTTTTGTTCGGAAGAAAACTAAATACTTAATTTTGATATGAAGTCTCATGTTTTTCTTATTTACTTTTCTTTGTCTCAGATTTCAACCTGGCAGCATTTTATCTCACGGATTGACATCATTTGATATACAGGTGACAGAGGAAATTGAAGGGACTAGATTCAACACTGGGATTTCTGCAATGATGGAGTTCATTAATGCAGCGTATAAGGTCTGCCTCAAACCATTGGTTTTGACTCCCCCCTGATGGGTTATACTGCTTGCTACCTAATTTCCTTCCCACTGATCGTATGGGTAGTGAAACCTCTGCATTTACGTGAAATAATCCAACTATCTAAATTTAAGCAGATTCCAAATGTGCAGATGGTAGATGTTTTCACTGTTCAAAATCCATGTCATAGTTTAATAATACTATAGTGCTATGTCTGTGTGTGTAGTACCTTCTTTTGGGGGTATAATATTACATAATTTATTGGAAACATCATATTGATCAATTTGTGTGAGACAAAGAGGTGGCATGCATGGACCTTCTTTGGATGTGCATTTTTTTTTCTTTTCGGGGGAGTGTTCTCAATTGTTAGAGAATTTATAGGAAATTTAGTTGGCAGTTTTTTTACTGATAATTCTTATAAGCAAGCTGCTGCTTGGTTAAATATAAATACAATGTAAATCCTTTCATTGGATAGTCCTAAAATCTCGTTATGATGTATATACTAATTTGTTTATTTTTTAAGGTTTATTTTCTTCTCTTATATTTAGAACTATAACATGCCAAATTACACTAATATCTGATGTCTACCTTGATAAATGTATTCTACGTCTGATCCAGCTAGAATACCATCATTCCTTGGCAGACTAAAATATGTGATTAACTGCATATCTGTATTTTCAGTTTTTCACCCAAGTTCTCATCCCTTGTCCCTTACCATCTGGATTGTTTCACCAAAGATGCATATTGAACTTCTTGTCGGTGCAATGTGACATGACATGTGACTATGTGAGACCATCCTTGACACTTGAATTTGTACTGTTAGTGGTGTTTATTCCTTCTCAGATCTAACGATGCTAAGGAACAAATTTTTTGTACATTTTAGTGAGAATGAATTTGATTATCCACGTCAGTGAAGGTATTAGTAAATATTTAGGATTCATGTGTATCCTTGGAATTATTTGACTTCTACTTCAGTAACCAGGACTATCCTAAAGCAGTCTTAACCCTTCACACCCCCACCCTCTTGCATGTTTGATCAATGCCTAATTATCTAGATAGCCTTTCTTGATCATTACCATCTTTTGCTTCAGTTACAAAAAGTTCTCTCTTCCACCCTATTGTGTAATTTTCTTAGATTATTTTATCTGTAATCAAGAACAGCTTGAATGGTCTTTTTTTATTTTCCTTCATCTTGGTTTATTGTCTCAACATTTTGACCAGACTTTTCCATTTCATGTTTTTAGTGGGATAAGCAACCGAAGTCCGTTATCGAAGTGTTCGTTTTGTTGCTTTCACCGTATGCACCTCATATGGCTGAAGAGCTTTGGGCTCGCCTTGGACACTCAAATTCATTGGCCTATGAGCATTTCCCTAGGGTATGATTCTACTCGATCTCGTGTGTTGGTGATCTATTAGGACTTCTTTGTTCTAGTGGTATTGTTATTTTTTGTTGGCCTATGAGCGTTTCCCCAAGGCATGATTCTACTTGATCTTGTGTTTGGGTTTGTGTTTAACAACTATGTGAAGTACTGATTATCTAATGTTAATCTGCTGAACAACAGGCCAATCCCGAGTACTTGAAAGACCCGAAAGTGGTCCTACCAGTTCAGATCAATGGCAAGACAAGGGGCACAATACAGGTTGAAGAGGAATGTTTGGAGGAAGATGCTTTCAAGTTAGCATCATTGGATGTGAAGCTCTCAAAGTACTTGGTAGGAAAGACTATCAAAAAGAGAATATATGTTCCAGGCAAGATTTTGAATGTTATATTGGACCGGCAAAATGTTGAGGTGGGCCGCCGATAGTTGGTGTTTTCTTTTGGTTTTAGGGCCAGTGTTGTATATTCTTTTGATTGAAACTATCGATTGATATGTTAGCTGGTAGCATATAAGGAAAATAAAACTGATTTTTTTTTATATGTCAGGCAAATTGGCTCTGTTGGTGCACAATAATGAAAAATAGATAGAACCTTATACTGAAGAGGGGAAAAGAGGAAGTGGAGCCTTCTCCCCATTATTTAGTTTCATAGGATTGGGACCAATCAATCAGATCTATTCTGGGAGCTTTATTTTAGGTTCTCCTACTCTCTGAGGCCGCAGTTATCTTCTTTTCCAGTATGGAACTGATTCCTTTTTGGGTAGGTGTTGATCATCTGATCCGATTTTTTAATCCCTGGTGACCCCAATTGGAGTGGGATCTGGAATAGTGTGCTCAGGAGGAAAGGAATACACTTCCAACACCCCCAAATAAAGAAAAAGACACCTATGGTCCATGAAGGAAGATACATATTCCTCTGTAGAACCCTTCCCACCAGATGATTAACAGAAAGGAACATTCCTTGTGTCAGTGGGGACGGTTTGAATGGGTGGCAAATGTTGCATGTCCCGGACGGTATCTCCTGGCGCCGGTGGTTCTGGTGCTCTGGCTATTATTGACATCCTTTCACCATGGTTGACCTCATCCATTGGTCATCAATGACTAGGTGATCAAACATTACCTGTTATTGGTCGCCTGAAGAGGCGAAGATACTGCCTTGGAGATGTCGTTGGTGCTTGGCAGTTCAGTTCATTCTCTAGAACAAAAAAATTAATTGGGTGTTGACAGAAGTTCAATCGCGCATCAAAAGGGATCAGATTGAATATCTCTTGTGTTTGGAATCATTGTACAAAATTAATTACTTGGGAACAAAACAATTTATCTTAGTACCGCAATTAAAATTCCTCTTCCTGATCATAAATAAAAGTCATGAATAAATGAAAAAAAATAAAATTTATATTAATAAATTAGATTTGATGGAGACGGATGTTGGGTGCCCTTTTGGCTCAATGCAACTATTTTTCGCAATGAATATAAAAGAGCTCGTGCTATTATCATGGGATGAAAATTCTCTGTTTTTCTCATCCCTGTTTTTCTTTGTTTTGCTACCTCCAGAACATGACACGTGGACAATTTTAACATCAACGGTCAAGGTTGGGTGAGGATTATTACATCCGATGCGTTGGTCTTAAAGCTGTCCACGTGTCGTGTTCTGGAGATAGCAAAACAAGGAAAAACAGGGATAAAAAAAAACAGAGGATTTTTTTCCATTATCATGCATCAAAGCTTCTGGCTGTAATTAAACATACTCAAAAGTTGTTGGATTCTATTCCTTTAGAGGTTGGAACAGTGATTTCTGAGTGTTTTGTTTTAAGCTCTAGATTTTTAGTTTACATTGTACATTCCCTTGGTCAAGCTAATTCGATGGCGGATCTCCTTGCTTCCTTTAGAGCCAGCCATTGCAGCTTAGTCTTTACTCTTTAGGCATTTATCCCTTCCCACTTTTGTCTCTCATGCCTTGTATATGGAATCATTAGAGCCAGCCATTGTATATGGAATCTTGTAAATTTTCTTTCCGCAGGAGCTGAGGTCTCAATAAATCCTCCAAAATAAATAGATAAATAAGTAAAAGAATTTTTATTGGTACAAAAATGATATTTATATTTAATTCTTTTTTGTCAAAATATGTTATACTTATTTCACCACTTGGTATCTCTCCCAAAGCAAGGTAGTTTTACTTCCATGATCTATTTGGACCACTATTACCTGCTAAAAAGGTGTACCGCCAATTGCACTAGGGTTTCAAGAATCAAGATCAAATCGGTCAGAGTTGATGAGTGGCCCAAGGTGTGCCTAGTGGGAGTTGAACTTAGGACGTCCGAGTTTACGGCTTGTACCAAGTTCGTTGCTCACCAACTACACTACCCTCTTGGGTTTATGTTTTCAAATACTAAACTGCTCTAGCTATCATTAAAGTTTTTTATTATTATTTTCTTTGGGGCCTCATTGAAGTTTTCCATTATTATTTTCTTTGGGAGCTCATCAAAGCTCCCTCGTTGGATGGTCCTTGCGCCAGACACAATGGGTGAAATGACACCCCTACCCATATAATATGCAATAAATCCACTTCCTGTTGATGCGTGAACCTCTTATTGACTCATGTATTAGTGCAAGAGCCACACAATTAAGGATCACTCTTCTACATTATGTTTGGATTTCAAACAAAAAAATAATATAATAAAACAAAAATCATTAGATATAATGATTGATTTATACGTCTTATGACTATGTCCCTTTTCTCAAATTAAATTTTTATTTTCTTGTCATCCGAAGATTCAATCAGATGATTCTCAAGTAGATATAATTGAGTATGCGACCCACCTCCCTTATTTAATTAATAAAAGAAAATTAAATTTCTACCAAAAAAACATAATAGGGAAATAAAATATTCTGCTGCCAGCTGTCAACTTATCGACATTAGCACCTAATGCACAAAATCGACCAATAAATACATTAATTTATGAAAATACAAGAAAGTCATTCAATTATTTTTCTTTCTTTTTGCTTCGCTCGTACCGAAGCTCCGGTTGGGACTTGGGATCGGAGGAGTGGAGCTTTGGGTTTCCGTTTCAGTTTCCGTTTCCGTTTCCGTTTCCGTTTCTTCCCACTCGAAGCCGAAGGAGGTCAAAGTTGCAGAGAACCGAGGGGAGGAGACGACTGGAGCAACGGAGGAAGTAGCGCGTAGCGAGCAAGAGAAAGAGAGGGAGAGTTAAACCAAACACCTCTCTCCGAGCTGGCTAGAATACTTCTTCCTATTGATTTTTCTTTTGGAGGTCATATATAATTGATCGACGTGGGATCGATAGATAGATTGATTGATTGATATATCGGTGATGGACGAAGTGATCACCGCAACCGATGCATCCTCCAACTCTCAGTCGACGTCGTCGCCTAATTTTCTCCCCTCTAACCTCCCTCTCCTCTCTGCGTTCCTCGCCTTTGCTCTCGCTCAATTTCTCAAGGTCTTCACCACTTGGTCGGTACTTTCTTCCACAACTCTTAACCCTATGTTTATCCTCGTGTTCTTTTCCCAATTGCTTCCTTTCTTTATACGAATGAAATTATTTAGATTTCGTTACTGTTTGTCTCGCTTTGCTGTTTTCCTCAATGTGCCTGTGATAGAGGAATCGCTGTGTTTTACTTGATGCACTTTATAATGTTAAGTATTTTCTATCTGGTGGTTGAATTTTCATAATTTGGTTTTTGAGGGGATTTTAAGTATTGGGTGTTAATATTCTATTATCGATCCAACCCCAGGGGGCCAATTGATGATGTAAACTAGATTGAGGTTACAATTTTCACACTCTGGTTTTTTAGGGAAATCAAAGTATCGACTGAATATTCTACTCTCATTTCTCCCCGGTCAATTTGATGGTGTAAACTAGTATGGGGTTAAACTTTTATGTTCATGGGTACCAAGGATGTCTTACAAATGATTTTGAGTTTAATGGTAATGAAAAACCAATGCTCATGCATTTATTACGTTTCCACAAGCAATGAATTGAACTTGTCAGAGTATATTGAGAACAAAAAATGAAGCATGAACCGCATGTATACTGGTAATTTCATGAACGGTTGGGGAGAGTAGCATATGATGTTTGGTGATCATTATACATGGTTTGTTGGCCTAGTGTTAAACTGCTTTGATCTTTAATTCCTGTTTTCTTCATTTAAGTACATTATTAGAGTCACAAAATCTGCAACTGTAGAAATCGATCTGTGTTTCAGTTTTGCACGATTCATGACCATATAGACTGACAAATCTGCTTGAAATATTGTTCATATCCAAGCTTAAACTTTCATACATTTCTCCTACATGGGCAGGTTCAAGGAGAAACGATGGGATACTAGAAGGATGCTTGGGTCAGGTGGAATGCCATCATCACATTCAGCAACTGTGACAGCGCTTGCAGCAGCTATAGGTTTTCAGGAGGGTATTGGAGGATCAGCATTTGCACTCGCTGTGGTTATGGCATCTGTTGTACGTACTTACTAACCAGGTCTTCATTCTTTTCCATGGGTGTGCTTGCTTTTGTTTATGATTGCTTATATCCTCGAAAAAGTGCATTCAGAATCATTAGAGTAACTACAATTATTACCTTTTCTTTTACTCTTTTAAGTTTCCATATGGAGCTTGAAGTTGTAAGCATAGCCATTTCTCAGCATTTAAAACAGTACAGTCAAGGTTGCTGAGCAACAAGTAGGCATTTTTTTCAGGTGAGTTGTCGAGTGTGGATTCACATTTATAGGTGATTGACTGGTAAAACCAAGTGAGAAAGCTAAGTTTCAAGCTTTAGTGATCTTTTGAGATATAGCAACTACACTAGCACGCAATATAAAAAGAATGAAGGAAATGGAGCAAACTAATTCCATGGCTCCAAAGGATGTTCGTAAATGAGTTGGCTACAATAAAGGTTGTCAATCAGAAAATAAAGTCAATTTTATTCTTTGCTTTTTCTGTTAGAAACTTAGACCTGACTACATTGGGAAATTCTACAAAAAATGCATTCAAACCATCCATATAACTTTAATCTAAACCACTAAAATAGGATAATGAACCAAACCAAATAGAGGTAATTTTATTATAATAAAAAATAGTAAAATTGAGATTTGCATGCTTTGCTACGAATAGTATACGCCATAATTACTATTGACGGTGAATAGAGATTTAGTCAAAATAGGAAAGGCATTCTCAACTCTCAACTCCCAAGATCCATGCCCCTAATTGAAAACTATTGATGGGTAGTCAACCAGGGTCTCCTCCTAATATACATCAAACCTTTTTTGCCTTAATCCTGTTATGAGCTCTTTACTTGTCGAGTCATATGACTAGTTTTTTTTTTTTTTTGGTAAACATATGACTAGTTGTTGCAAACAATTGTTCTAGGTTTCAAGACTGAAGTACTGTATATGTTGTCTTATCATATCCATGTTTTAGTTCTCTCATTAGTTACTTTGTGGATTGGAACTGTATCAAATCATCTTTGCATTAATTTTTGCCCTCTTGTTAGGCATAATCATTTTGGAATTTGCACAGGTAATGTATGATGCAACTGGAGTTAGACTTCATGCTGGTCGGCAAGCTGAAGTAAGAACCCTCTTGTAACCAAATGTTATTTAAATACTGTGATGATGCTCCTTCCTTCTCCCTCCAACAAAAATAAAATAAAATGAAACAAAATTACCGGGTCTATTTTTATAAACTTCTGATGGTTATATTTTCATTGTAGTAGGCTATTTATTATCATCTTCTTGATGATTTTTCATGCATTACAATGCATAGTGCGTAACTATTTTGAATGTTAAATTAATTGTTAATTTTTAGACATGTGCTTGTTTATTGTTAGATCTTATGAGGTTCTTTCTTTTCCACCATAAATATATATTTATATATTTCTTAATGTATCATTCATTTTGTGATGTGGATATCCAACTAAAAAAAAATGCCATTTCAAATCAGTGTATCGATCCTCTTGTAGAGTTGGTTCTTAGCTGAACTAAAACTCTACATTAAGAGGGAAGGGAGATGAGAAGGAAAGCAATGCTAATCTTGCTTCAGGTTGACGTCTCCAATATCGAACTCGGGGAAGGCGTCAATGTCTCTCTCTTGCCATCGGGATGATGCTAAGGCTTGTGGTTTCTATTGGGTTCAATTTGTTTCTTTTGTTTCTCTCAAATGTGTTCCTGGAACAAAACTAACTGATTTTTTGCTTCTCTTCATAGGATAATGTTGTGCACCAACCAAACGTAGGTGCAATATTGACCCCATTCGAAATAGTGATTGGTAATGCATCTCCCACTCATAGTAGAATCGCGTGTACTGCTCTAGAGTGGCCAATGCATATAAAGTACAGAGTTGTGGCACCCTTTGAATCGTTTTTGTGTAGATTAAAACCCCCAATTCAAATCTATGCAAAAAACTTGGTTAGAGGACCTTTTTAGGACTCTCGGTTGGTTCTTCCTGGGTTTTTTCTTTTTTCGTTTCCTGGGTTCTGTATCAAGACTGAAACTCACCATGGGTTCTGCTTTTAGGTTGTTTGGTGGCGAAGTGTCTGTAATTTTATTGTGGTCACTTTGGTAGTTAATAGGGGTGGGGTGGTTTTATTTGTGTGCTCTGGAAGCAGGTTCAGCCTTGATGTTGTGGGTGCTGCCTGGGTTTTTGTGGAGTCCTTGTAGTTAGGATGAGCAGTGGCAGGCTTGTAGGTTTGAGCGGTAGTAATTTTTTTGGCGGGGTGTGAGGGTGGGGGTGTTGATGTGGTGTTCTTTTTTTCTGCCTACTAAAAACAAAGAAATGCGTGGAGGGGAGAATTTGAGATCTTGGCAGCCTCTTGCATGGGATTTGCCTTTGTAATCAGCATCTACAGATACTTCAAAACGGTATCCGCGTGTGTTGAACACACATCAACAGATCAAGTCAAACACCAATGATGCAGAACTGAGCTCTCTACTATGGTGAATATAGGTTTTTATTGCTCCTCTTTTCTTGCAAATAAACTGAATTGGCTGTCGAGTAAACTTTTGTTCTCTTTGATATTTTGATAACACACGCAAAACTATTTGTGATATAGAACATTTTACAATGTTTAACAATGAAAAAATGCTGCATAGCCCCCAAATTCTCAAATCTTATTTTGTTGGAGTTTGCTGAGTTTGATCCCTCGCATCAATGTTAGATACCAGCACACACGCCATGCACACACATAACAAATTTAATGTAGGTTATATGCAGGTTTCCCTTGTATTCAGATGCTTTTTTTAATCTGAGTGGAGACATTTACTGGTTATCTTTAAATTTCTTTAATAGAAATCTCTCATTTTGTTAAACTGGTTGTATATGATGCTTATTGCAGTTGTTGAACCAAATTGTGTGTGAGCTACCTCCAGAGCACCCTTTATCTAATGTCAGACCTCTTCGTGATTCACTAGGCCATACTCCACTTCAGGTCAGTTGAACTATTGCTATCTCTCTCTCTCTCTTTCCTTCTGGAGCTTGCATTAGTTTATTCTTGCAGTCCATTTTGTACATGGATTGGTACTTGATCCAGCCAATATTTTAACCATCTTTCTGGATGATTTGCTCTGGTTTCTGGGTACCTTCTTCATGGTGTATGAGACTACCATTTAAGGAAGGGGCACATGGTTTATGGTCCTTGCTATTAAGCATAAATTGACGTGAATGCCATTGATTACTAGTATTTCCTTCTATGCATGGCTGTTTGGCTGCTGTGTTGGTACTATCATCATGAGCTTCCCATTATTATTACCATATTGTGGAATCTAAGGCATTGCATATCTTGGCCATTAGACTAACCCACTCGTGCCTCCCAAGTGCTCCCCCAGTCCAACTTCCCCTTCCCCTTCCCCCACCCCCCAAAAAATAGAGAGGAAAAAGAAAGGGGCATAATTTTGCCATATCAGACGAAATTATTGCTTTTGGCGCCAGAGGCTATGATTATTCTAAACCAACACATCCTATTGGCTCTGTGTTTTCGCCATGCAAAAGCTGATTCCTGAAACTGAAGCCGGATACTCTCCAAACGTACACTAAAACATTGGTTTTGTCTGCAGGTTATTGCTGGTGCCGTCTTGGGAAGTATCGTATCATTTCTCCTGAGAAACACCAGTTAGGAAGAGGCATCACCAACGTCTATTCTTACCCTGTCACTGCAATCTTAACAAGGTGGTTGTACGTTTGAAGTAGCATGTCAACTTGATATGTTGAGGAAATATGGTGAGAGTTGTACAATTGGGTCCCTAATCGTTGATAGTTTATAGAATGCTATGGAGTTATTCATTTTGTGGACTAGGATGTTATGCCGGATTAGACAATGGCATGTATTGCCCTTGCCTCTATCATTTTTGGCTCGACAGATCCACACCATGGTGGCTTGGATTTCATGGTCCAATGGCTATTTCTGCTCAATGTATGAAACTGAAAAGCTCCATCATCATTTGCTTCCTTTCATTTTTGTCCCCACTTGTTTTTAGGGGTTACTCAGTTATTCAGTTATCCCCTTGTCATAGAATTTCTCGTGGGAAAGGTTCAGTATAACTCATTTACAAGACTACATAAAATACAACAATCCATCTATGGAGGTGGTCCTTGTTTTCATTAAATTACTTTGTTTATAGGAAAAAGATCCCCACGACATCGGAGTGGGATAGAGGCAAGTTCAAGATTTGCTTTGATACTATGTAAATATTTAACCCAAAATTAAAATTATTGGGTGAAGTGACACAGGTATGAGGCAAAGAAAGGCTTTAGAGTTAATGAATGTAGGAGTATTCTCTCTTGTGCATCAAGGTGGAAGCAGGATTTGATTCCAAGACTTGCTATATTGGTGGGGCTCCCATCTACACAGTTGCATACATTTAGACAATCTTGAAGGTATAAGATTTTCGGCATATGATAATTTTTTTTTTTTTTTTTTTTGGGTAGAAATAATTTTATTCATTAGAATGTAAGGGACTCATGGAGTCGCCATTACATACGTGAATTAACGATGGAGTGGAGAGAGGCTAGGTTGCTGCACATTCTAATGACACAGCCTTCCAGGCCAAGGTGTGATAAATTGGAGGATTAGAACTACATGTGGATGTGTTCCATTTCTGGTCCTTTGATCTAAGCATTATGCGAAAGATAAAGCTTTGCCTCTATCCCTCATCAGGAATGTGCTTGTATTTTATTTTTTGATTCGAAAGAAAAACTTATAAATTAGTATTGAAGTTCAGACAAATTACAGAGAGAAGATTTTTTAGTTACAGCTTGCTTAGCAACTTGCCTAAGTAAGTTCATAGGGTTAGGGGTATCAATCGGTCGGGCCGGTTCGGTTTCGGTCGGGCTTAATCTGGCTTGAAGACTTTCAAAGGTTGCACCGTGTCCGCCCATTTAACTAATCGGGCTTAGTTGTTGAGGGCATGGTACACTTTATATTCAGTTGGTCAGCCTCGGGTTATAATCGGACTATCTTAATCTGGCTTTAGTCAGGCCTTAATCGGGCTACGGACATGTTTAATGTTAAACGGGCTTTAACCGGTTTTTAAACGGACTCTCTTTAAAATATGCTCTTATATTCTAGCCCACTGATGCAAGCTTAAAAAAATGACAATAAATCAATAAATGATACCAAATATAACCATTATTTAAAATGTGAACATGTTTTTACTTTTTAGTTATTATTCTTTAATTTGGGGGGTAAAGTAGGTATTGTACAATCATTAAAGGGTCGGGCCAAGTCAGTGCAGAATAGGCCGGTCTCGATCGGGCTTTATTCGGTCGGTCTCAGTCGGTGCCCGACGGTCCAAGTAGCAAAACTAAGACCGACCATTTATAAACGGGCCCGGCTCAAGCCCGACACGTTTAATAAATGGTCCAGGCCGAGCCGATCTATAAATGGTCGGTCCCGATCGATTTAGTCGGGTCGGACCATGAATTGACACCCCTACATAGGATAATCATTAGGTTGTCTAATTACAAAAGTAGGAGAAAACAGGCCTTCCTCCAATTCCAATCTACGGGTTATAGTGGCCCAAGGCCACTGCACAAAATTGTTAGTGTCCATCAGAACTTCAAAATGAGGCACATCACACCACAACTACTGTACTGTCCATCCTTCCTTTCTAGCTTCCGCTAACCCATTTAAGATCTCCTCCGCAGCCGTTTCAATAGCTTCTCTTGTCATCAATTAATTAGCAAAGAGGAATAAGCATTCATTATTAAAAAATATAATTGTTTCCCACCCCGACATATGATTAATAGAAACTGATGTAGTAACAAGGACGGTTTTGTTGGAGTGTAGCATAGCGGTAGAACAAAGGTAGTCATCTCGTAAATCTTCTCAACCATTATATGTGAGGGTGTTTGGTGGAATATGCTTGTATTGATGCTACTGTTGGTGCCTTTACTTCTGTGCTGCTTTGACATAAGATACTATATTGGTCGAGTTGTTAGCTCTTGTTATGAATAAAATGCAATTTGATAGCAACAGAGAAAAAAAAAAAAAAAATCAGAAATCTGAACCGTTTTATATTTTTATGTTGAGATGTTTGGAGTTATAGAGATATAATCCCACATCTATTATATCTTGAACTTTAGATATGTCTTTATGTATCATTAGATTATTTCTACCTAATAACTTAAGTTTTCGAGTTAAACCCGCCAGTGATATTATGTGGGTTATCTCATTTTATTTAACATGGTATAAGGAGCCAAATCCATGAATTTCATTGCAATCAGTTTGTTGAAACATTAGATGTGTGGTGCCTTCCCATACCATCAGATTATCTTTCACTTAATATCTTTGGCTTTTGGATTAAAAGTGATGCCATTGGTCAAGTAGCTCATGAATGACCAGGTGGAATGGGGTGGGACAATAGATCCAATAAATGTCATGATAAGAGTCCTATATAATGGTAACCTAAATTTTCTCTTAAAAACTATAATGTGGTTTAGATTGCTCCATCATCCATGTCCTTAAGTGGGGTAAGGTTGGACACACACGAGATGCTTTAGTCTTTTGACGTCCCAACCGGTCTCAGCCTCTTTTTCCTTCTATATTGTTTGAGGATTTATAACTTTATTAAAACTCTCTAGAACTATGTTATTTTTTGTTTCTTGGTAGGCAGGGAGGAAAGTAAGTGACAGCCAGGAAGTTCGAACTTGAGACCTTCTGGTGAACATGGGTTCTAGAATTATATTAATCCTTATTTCCAATCGATTTAGATATATGGATCTGTAATCAATTTTTAGGGTTTGGCACATTTTAACTGATTCATGATCGATTACAATCCAATTTAATTTGGGATTGATTTGGATTCACGGTTTCATTTTCTTAACACCTTGCATGTTTTATTTTTGTGGTAGCGGAACCATGGTTTTAGAGTATGGTATTGAAATGGGTATCGCTCATCTCAAAATCGTTATGATATCGAAATGAATTGATATTGGATCTCCCGAATTGGATGGAAATACCTTTGATTTATCTTAAAAAAATAATTGATTTTTTATCCCTCTCATCTGCAACTGATATGGTATTGGCCATGTATTAAGATTGAATAGTTATCAAATTGATAAGGTTCATGTAATATGATACCAATACTTAGAACCATTGAGATATGGATCACACAATATAATACCAATACGTAGGTTGTGTTTGGTAGTTATCCAAAAAAAAGTTTTTGAAGTTTTTTTCGTTCAATGAGAAGAAAAAGACTGAATAAAATGTTTGGTGACAACTTGTTATTTTTCGTTTTTCTTTGTTTTTTAACAAAAAAAGAAAAAAAAAAAGCACTAAACACAAAATGATGAAATGTCGAAACCTTGTTCCTTCATTTCTGTTTCGTTATAAGCATAAAAAAGAGTGAACTAAGGTAATCATTCTTGAAACTAGTTCATCAAACACCATTTTTTTTTTTTTTTAAACGATATTTTAACACATAAATTGAAAATTTTATTTTTGATACAAAACTTCGTTATCTGAAATTGAAATTGAATGACTACCAAACACAGCCTTAGAACCATGATCGAAATAATAGAATCTTCGTTATCTGGAACTGAATGACTATCAAACGCAGTCTTAGAACCATGATCGAAACAGTGGAAGGCAAGCTGATAAAAAATTGGTCATAAGAGAATTTTTTTAGTGTAAAAATTGGTCAAAAGAGGCCATACACCACAGAAAACATTTCTGCCTTTATATATTCCACATTCCCTCGCAAAGAAATCTATAATTATGAATAGGGATTAGGGAGAATAATAATCTACTTCTACTATTTAAAAATAATAATTAAAAAATTAAAAAAATTTAGATCTTCTGCGAAAGTACAAAACCAGACGCGTTCACATTATTATTATCGTCACGACTCATGTGAAGGAGAGAACCCGAAAACAGCCAAAGCTTCCTTCCACCCTCCACGACACGGTGCCTTCACCGTCTCTCTCACTCCATAGTGGACTGGGAAGTGGGAAGTCTTAAAGGCTACGAGTACGAGATCGCTCTGGAGAGTTCAAGCAGAGAAACAGCTTGATCATGCGGTTTCGGCCCGCATTTTAAATGCTTAGCTCGAAATCTTCCATCAATCCTTCCAATGTAAGGCACTGAAACTAGTTATTCTCTTTGTTTCTTCTTCTTTTTCCACGGAATCGTCCATTTTTTGGGTTATTATTCATTTTCTGTTCTTACTGATACTAGGAATAGGTTTCGCAGTAGTCATGACGAAGAAGAGGCCTTCGTTCTCAGTTCGCTATGTCTTCTGGTTCGTGTTGAAGCTTTTGTTATCTCTATCGGTTGTGCTCTGTTTCTTTGCTCTTCTTAAACTTAACTCGCAATCGAGGCAACAGTTCTCGATCGCTTATGCACGCAGTTCTCTTAGCTTAGACGAGCACTTTGTTGGCATTCCTAAGATCGCTTTCTTATTCCTTGCGCGAAAAGACCTACCCCTCGATTTTGTATGGTGGGGTTTCTTTGAGGTTTGTTACTTTTTTTTTCTTTGAATTCTTGGTTTTTATCCCTCCCTACACTGAAAGAGGTGGGGTAGGGAATCAAAGCTTTATTTTTTTTTGGTGATGTTTGGATTTTGGAATTTCCAGAATGCAGATGCTTTGAATTTTTCAATATATGTTCATTCAGAGCCTGGTTTCCTATTTGATGAATCAACGACGAGATCTCCCTTGTTTTATGGTCGACAGTTGAGCAAGAGCGTGAAGGTACTCCCGATGAAACAAAGCTTCTATCTTATTAACTATAAAATTTGCTTATTTGTTCGTTCTCCAACAACCCCCGTCCCCCAACCCACCCAACACAACGGGGTTTTGGGGGGGTGGGGGGGCTTTGTTCTGTGGAAATCTAAATGGTTCTATTTGGCTATTTCGTTGCAATTGAGCCAAGTGGTCATGCATGCTGCAGGTTATGTGGGGAGAGTCGAGTATGATCGAGGCCGAGAGGTTATTACTCGGAGCAGCTCTTAGGGACCCTGCAAATCAGAGATTTGTTCTCCTCTCTGATAGGTTAGTTGCTTCACTTGAGTAAGTGCGCATCGTGTCTCTAGCTTGTTAGAATTTGAACTCTGCCCACGGTTAGTATGCTCTAGATTGAGGATCTTAAAATACGTAGTGGTTCCACTGGATTCTTTGGATAACATGACAAACTCCATTGTCATTGAGCCGCCAGCTAGACTGAATTGATGCCCTGTTGCCTTTATGGGATCTTCTTGAAGAGAAACTGATGGGTCTGTGAAACACAAGTGAGATGCTAACATATTTCTGAAGTCCAAACTAAAGCTTGTAGCCTCTTGATTTGATTGGGGTTTCAAGCTAGAGGCACATTTCCGGGCATAACACAGTAAGGAGTTCGGGAATCAGGTGAAGTAGAAAGTTGATGTGTCTTGTTTATTCAAGCAAGTTGATTTTCTTCCTGAAGGAGGTGATTCATCAATTCCTTCACAGCTTCAAATTTTAGTACTTTCCTTATTTGGGAATGACCTTGAAATGTTTTTCTAATCAGTCAAAAAATGTATGTTGAAGTTGCTTTCCATGCACTATGGCTTCCTATTCCTTGATTCCTAATCTTCTTGTGAAATGTCCCTTTTTGCCACCTTGGGTCAAAATTTTAGACCTGAGAAACCGATTCTGATACTTATACTAGTAAACCTGCCATCTGCAACTACAAAGAGGCATTTGATGAATTATGATAGGTTTGTGTGTAGAGGTGCTTGTGTGGGTAAGGGCTAAGAAGTATACTAATTTGAAGGCAAACATCTAAAAGGTAAAGATCAGGAAAAAGAGAGGAAAGGTCAGAGGAGGAATCACTCTACCTCTTTGTTCTACAAACAAGAAACTGCCAACAACTAGATGAAAACTGTTGTTGGATATTATCCAGAAAAATGTCAGAACATGGTTTTTATGGGTGGGTTAAGAAAATATGTGCCAATAACAAAAACTGCGTTTTTATTAGGTACACTTTCTCTTTAAACAGTGAAAGGAATCACACCTCCTTGATAATGAAGTGAACAAAAAACACAGAAAATAGAAGCAAAATATTGATGAAAGGTTCTGTATTTATGATTCTGGAACACATATAAGCGCGAGCTTCTCTTATAGCCCTTGTGTGGTAAAAATAATAATAAACAGGTCTCTGGATGTTTGAGTCGTGTCCTTTCTTCTATCTTAGGAGTTCTTGTATGCATTAAAGAAATCGAATGTATTTTTTATTAAGTGGGATATGCCTTAGCTGTTATGTGATGTACTCAGCAGCAATAAGCAGCATAGGTGAAATGTGGGGGAACCCACGGCTGTATGGATAGTTCAAAATCCAACTTACATGTTGTCCTGTCAGAGCCAGTTGTAGGCCCCTTCAACATGTAGCTATTTGCAAATTTTGATGTTATGGAATGGTCGACAGTCCCTTTCTGCAAAATATTCTTCAACCAGTTGATTGCCCTTTGTTCCTCCAACACTATAGTCTTTGAATTCATCCATGGGTATTTCCTGTTAGTCTCAAAATCAGGTTTTATATTCTAATTAAGTTGCTGATTTTGCAGTTGTGTACCTCTGTACAACTTCAGCTACATGTATAATTATGTGATGGCGTCACCAAGGAGTTTTGTGGACAGGTGAATAAAGTTTCATGACTGATGACATGTTTGCTACTGAATTTTTTTTTCCCCCCAAAAATTTGATAACAGAGGCAGGAAAAAGTTGGTTTTGTATTAGCAACGTAGATTGCCCCTGGGGGGACATTATTTTTGTTTTTTGTGAATTTTTATGATGGAAAAAAAGTCTTGAGTCACTTGTTGTTTCTGTATTCTAGCTTTGTTGACACACATGAAGGTCGTTACAATCCAAAGATGTCACCTGTAATACCAAAGGACAAATGGCGAAAAGGATCTCAGGTTGTTCTTCTCTCTTTTAAAGTTTATTTCTGCATCACAACAATTTTTATAGACTCAGGAATTGAAACACTTGATTCAATTGTCATCTGCTTGGTCAGTTGTACAAGTTGTGAGGCATTTCTTTCGTTCCCTCGCCCTTTTGTTAACCTTTTGAGGAAGATAATCACTAGTTATTATTTTAGTCACTACAGTAGAAATTCATCATTAGCTCATTCAGGTTACTGAGTTGTCTAACTCTCAGGGGTATGTCTTTGCACCATGTCATATTTAAGCCTAGCACTGTCTGCCTCCCCCCAACACCCCACCCCCCCCCACAAAAAAAAAAAAAAAAAAAAAAAAAAAAAAAAGAACGAGCCAGTAGTTGTTTAAGGGTTATGTGGTTGCAAGGAAATGCTGTCCTAATCAAGTATACTATCAGGTCACGTGTATTGAATAATAAATGCTGTCCTAATCAAATATCCTTGGCACCGTGACCAATAAGGAGTCCTTATTTTGGAACATAATTGCTGATAAACAGGCATTTATTGTCCATGGCACGTGTTGGCAACTTGTCCTGAAACTCTAGCCATTTAAATAAATGCATTAGTTGTTCCACCATGCATCAGAAGATGCTACATTTTTATTCATTTCAGGGTAGAGTTACTTATTATCGTTCAATTACTGATCCCAATTCTATCTTCTAATTTAAAATGACTTTGGAATTTCAGTGGATTACATTAGTTCGAAAAGATGCAAGGGTTATTGTAGATGATGATATTATCTTTCCAGTCTTCAAGAGATTCTGCAAGGTGAGCAGTGAGACAATTCTACATCTCTGAGCAAATTTTATATGGCATAGGTTTCCTGGTTGGCGGAACAGTTAAGGGAGCCTTTGGTCAGGACACCTAATTTCACTATGTAGAAGGATCAAATGGTAAATCTGACGGTTGCATACCTCAGAGATGGTCTGGATGGACCACATGTCAAATTTCAGGCCCAAATTCAGTTATTTACCACCCATGTAATGCCATTACCCTCCCATATATGTCCATGCACCCACTTGGTAGTCTCCCTTGTATTCCTAGATTTTTCAATGATCTATTTTGCCACAGGGCCAACTTCGTTGGGCTGAAACTTGGCGTGAGCAGGGGACCTTGGGGTCGACCTATCCATGAAATTTCAGCCCAATTCGACGGAAGTATGCACTCAACGATGTCTAGGTTATGTGGACTGCCGGACCAGAAATACCTTCTCTGTTTTAATATATTTTATGTTGCAGCCTTTCTTTTTTTCTATCCTAGTTGATGTGAAATGTGTATATCATGAAAAATATTTTCCCCTGCATGGTAAATCTATATTTGCACCGTTGGAGAGAAAATTATTTTCTTTACTACATAATGTCAGGAAAACACATTATTTGAGGCATTATGGGATATAAGATGCTTTTTTCTTTTTCTTTTAATATTTAATAATCTCATTTGGTGCTTCTTATTCTGCAGCGAAGGCCACCCGTAGATCCCAGAAAGATAAAGCAGAATCCTGTGAGTGATCTGCTGGTACCTCTAAAGAAATTCACTGAGGAAAATGGGAGAGAAACCTTCTCTTATATTCAAATCTAATGTTGTTTACTGGCACTAAGCCTACTACTGATCATTGAACCAAATTTGATGCTAAAAAAATCTCATTTCAGTTCAAGTTTGTTGTTCAAAATATTTTCCATTTAAATTTTGTTCTGTATGTGATACAGACCATAATCAGGTTACATGCTCTGCTTTGGGCTTTTGACCTACAAAATGTGATGGCTTATACAGTTAGGGACTGAAGCAGGGGCATTCATGTTTGCATATGTAGGGGAGTCTCACTTTTAGTATAAGAGGTTCAAGTAGCTTGAATTAATGGGGCAGGCGTTTTTTCTGTTAGTGCAAATGACAGATGTAAGATTTGATTTTGTGAAAGCTGCAGAATTAGACGCAAACATTGTAACAATGACCGTAGCTATTGACACATTACGGAAACATGGAAATCTTGAATGATGCTTGCAGAGATGATAGAGTAGCATTGGTCCATGCCTATGGATCATTGTAAGCAAAATAGCCATTTATGATTAGTTCAAAAGGGTTAGTACGAAGTGGACATCTCAGAAACATTGAGCAATGAAGCTTCTGCAGGAAACTATAGAAGTAACTTGGGAATTATAGAATACCAAGGAAATTTATAAAATCAATCCACATATGATAAAGGATGAGATGGAATAAAGAGAAAGGCACCTTTTTGTCTATAGTCACAAACCCCCTTCTCATTCATGATCCATGCCTAGGATTTCATTAGAAAAGCAAAACAACCATTTATATTAGTTTAAAAGGGATCAATACCAAGTGGAATACCCTATTGCCCATGTCAGAAACCTCTATAAGAAATAAAGCTTCTTTCAGGAGATTATAAAAACTGTGGAATACCAAGGAAATGTCCAGGGCGGGAACCCAAAATCCTTCTTGTCAACAGTCCACATGCCCCCTTCTCCTTAATGATAGGCATCGTTAAGGCCTTCATTCGTCCGCCATATGTAATGCTCCACATACAGGAAAAGCATGTCTTTTGAGTTTGATGGTAGCGTAGATTCAACTTCTGCATAACTAGAACCGATATGCCGCAGAAATAGTTCAGGAAATAATTTCTGTCCAACTGCTTCATAAATATTGTTTTCTTTATCTCTTCTCAAATTATTGAAGTATATGAAGTTTTATCCTGATTAGTGTCTTATTATCAATTGCAGAAAATTCAGAAACAGCATAACTGTATCCCAGATGAACACTATGTGCAGACTTTACTATCAGTAAGCATTGAATTATCCCCCCGCTAATTCTCTTATTTAGATTTTGATATTTCTTTTTTATGTACTATGTAGCATGATTCTGAAAAACCAAACCATCCTGGATAGTTGAACTGGGTTATACTGGAACCGCCTTTGTTGGATCAGTCTGGTCATAAAACCAGCCTAGGACTAAAACCGGAATCAAACCATCCGGTTTTCAGAAACTGGCCAGGTTTTTTTTCTCTTTTTTGATTTTAAATTTTGTTTAATTCATTTTTTAAAACTGCATTTTGATCAGTTAAAACCTATTGATGCCAGATTGAACAAGAACAGAGCCCCTTTTCAGTGTGATGGCTGGTTGGGTTTTAAAAGTATGCTTCATAGTTTTCCCATCCCAACAAAACATTCGATGATCTATTCAACCGACGGCAAGGAAAAGCATCTCGGGTAGCTTTGTAAATACTAGGATTTCATATAGCTTCTGCACCCACTATTTTTTGTTAAAAACTCCAGAGATGCTTTCTCCTTTGCAATTTGCAAGGAAAGACTTTTGGCATGTAGAAACTGACATGGTAGCAGTTGATGTGTTTTGCTTCTTGTAGCAAGTTTAAGCCCAATATATATAAAAGATAGTAAGTCCTTTCTTACGGAGGAAAGTCTTTTACAAAGATTCTATGCTATATGAATATTAATATGAAACCGAGATAGTTACCTTTCAGAAAATTCTAACGATAGGGTGGTGGGTGTCTATACTTCATTCTTCTA